>NC_051216.1:31253805-31423805 GCF_015220715.1 Pygocentrus nattereri
CCTTCTACAAGATGAAAGTGCATAATTATGGCTATTCATAACGTTTTACAGTAGAAAAATAAAAGACAAACCTGGAGTGAGTGCAACTTAAAAATATATAACTGCATCAGAATATGGTACAATTAAAGATAATGAGTTATGTACTCTTGAGCCTACCACCCCAGTGTTTGTACCCTGAGAGCTGCAGTTGTCCTTCAGTTCTCTAGTAAAGTCGACAGCTTTTTAAGTACTTTTAATTGTGTTTGAGTCATTACTTCATAAGTAATATTGAAATGTTTTAATATAAAATAATTAATACTCTTTGTTGAGTATAGTTCCTGTAGGATCCAGAGTTCTGTATGTTCTACATGTTAAATGGTGGTTCTTCATGAGACTCACTGTAATGTTGAGTCTCCTGCTTCTTCTCGAAGCTCTGCCTCTCCTGCAGAGTGCTGAACACCAAATTCCTGCCACTGCTCTGAATTATTTCTGACATTTTACCCTGTCAGTTGGCAGTGATAGCGTACATTCCAGTCATGCAAAATGTAAATGTAATTATATCTAAACCACTGGTGTTGTGATGAAGCTCTCATAGTTTTGATTAACATGTTATGAGCAAACAAGTAGCTTTATTTAAGTTAGATGCTGTTTTGCAGGAGGCCTGGCCGCACAGTCTTCTTGTGTAACTCTGTGTCTGTGGAAAGAACATGTTGGCAGCGGGCCATTTAATCTTTCAGCTGGTGATCCATCCCTGCTTCAGGCTCTGGATCAGTGCACTGTGACTTTAAGCCAGCGCTCGCTCTTGCTGGGGTTGGTGGGGAAGGGGAGAGTCAAGGCTTTTTTTTTTCCTGCAGAGACTCAGGCTAACCCTGACAAATGCCAAAACACCGTTTGAACTTGCTCACTCATTCAGATTAATCCCTTATGTGCACAAGATGAATGCTTATAAATTCATTTTTAAAATGGTGGCTATTTGGCATGTTGTTTTCAAAGACAGTTTTGTCCACACTGATTAGTCCAGGATTTAAAGTGCCACTTAAGAGCAGGGGCCTCCCAGAAGCCCAGACATTCTTTTTTATGGTGTTATGCATGGACACACACTTGAAAGATAATGATCAGCAGTTGACTCCAGCAGTTTCCCCCCTCAGAATGAATAGTTTTGGTTACATTTAGTTATACTTACTGTTTTGATACAGTTATGTTTGGAACGTGTAATCACAAAAGTCAGACCACCATACTTTTATTTTTATTTTAAGTTCATCAAATACAAGTCATTATTTTTCAACTTCAAAAAACCCCAACTTAAAACATGTTTAACAAAAACCATATACAAATGCCTCAATATCCAAATATCATATAAAAAGAGAAATCTGCAGGGATATTTTTTCAGACCTCTGCAGTTGGTTGCGTTTTCTGCTGCTCACCATTCAAGTAATCCCAAACACATTCAGTGATGTTGAGGTCTGACTGGGGTGGTCAGTCCATTGTTCTGAGAACACCAGCAGTTTCTTTGTTTAATTTCTTTTTCTCAGTAACAGCTTTTTGACAGCTACGCATCTTTTCAGACTCATAGTGTTGAGTTGTCTTCTCACAGTGGAAGGACGGACAGAAACACCCGTGGACTTTTTCACTCTGAAGCAAGAGTGGAGCTAGATTTTCTCCTCTCTCTCAAAGATGAAAGCTTTAAGTGCTGTTTATCTGATGGTGACAGTTTCGGTGGTCTACCAGCTTTTGCATAGTCATTAGGAGTCCCATTTTCGCCAATTTTGTTTTTTTTTTTGACAATTCTTGTTTTTTCCACATATTTGTAAGTAAATTATCTTATATGTAATCTCCTCACATGTATCTTCTGAAAAAATAAATCATTTATACCTTTTATATATAACTTATATGGTCTATTTTGACTGAAGTGTAAATAAATTTAAGGTGGTCTGTGATGTTTATATACTACTGTATGTTTATACAGTTTTATGATGAACACTTTTACAGAGTTCTCTGTCACAATTTTAGTGAGGCGTAAACATTATTTTACTTATTTATTCATTTATTTATTCAGGGGTGTCCTCAAAATAATCTGAACCTGCTGATTATCTCAGGAAAAAATACCTGAACAAGAACATAGAGTGAGTGAGTGAGTGTGTGTGTGTGTGTGTGTGTGTGTGTGTGTGTGTGTGTGTGTGTGTGTGTGTGTGTGTGTGTGTGTGTGTGAGAAAGAGAGAGAGAGGAGCAGGAGACCCCTAGAGGATGTGTTTGTTTTAAAGTGTTATTTTTTCCTCTTTTCCTGTCTGCCCACAGAGTTAAGGTTTTTGACTCAAAAGAGGCATGAAATTGACTTTATACCCTAAAATGATCTGGGGATTTGCTAGGAAAACACAATAATCCAGTGACTATTCCTCAAAATGTCTTGTATAAATGTATCACCTCTTTCCATCCTACTCTGAGCTCTTTTCCCCATCAGTAAGTGTATGTAAAAGTTCGTCCATTACTGCTGGTACCTGCTGGCAACGCATGAATTTTGATGTTCCTGTAAACCCAAACCCATTGTTTCAAATGTGATCTGGAATATTTTTTTTGTCACCCTTGCCAAAAATATCAGCCTATAGGAAGTCCCTTAAAGCATCATGGATTGGTTTAAGCATAGCTTTGGAATACATATGCCTGTCATAGAGTTCAAGACTAGTCTTGTTTGGGAACCCAACTCTTTATGTTAATAACTGCATATTTGGAAGTGAAAAGGCTTTATGCTAAGTGTACACACACACACACACACACACACACACACACACACACACACATACACACACACACACACAGTCATGTATAACCTAGTACCTCCAAAATGGTAACTTTACAGGAGAAGGGAAAAGACATACTCCACTTTTAATGTAACTACACTCTAATCCATTAATCATGAAATTACATACAATGTAAAGGGGAACAGGCATTTTCAAATTTCAAAAACTGAAAAATGTATATGTATATGTCGCCGGCAGTGCTGGAGCCTATCCCAGCAATTGTGTATATATACGTACATATTAACTTTCCTTTATAATAATTCATCAGTTTGAAATTAAAATTGTCATGTAAAACCAAACGGAGGTCAGCACATAATGCTATAACAACAAATCTTCACAAAACTGATTATAATAGGTTATTGATTTTAACACTTTGCAGAGAGAAGTGATTTGAAGTAATTCATCAGTTTAAAGATAGAATACACCTTCATCCTGGTTTTAAATAAAATTGCCAATAGGATCTGTTTTTAACACTTGCTGGAGGATGGACTTTAACATATGCTAGCTTGGAAAAGTTGTACTTTCTCCTGTCTTCAGTGAAAACCTGTCCAGAAAATGTGGAAATTTGATTTTAAGGTGCAATTCACCTTTATCACTTTGACAGACATCAGAGTTTTAGCTGCATAATTTCGTGGACTCTCTTTAAATGACACAGCACAGTGAACAGGAGGATCTGTAGCAAAGATTCAGATATGATAAAGTATGATTCATGTAGCAGCAACAATGTTGTATCTGTCACAGGTCAAAGGCCTGTGTAGTCTGCTGGATGAGACGTGACAGGGGAATTTCAATAAGAGGATCTTTCCTGATGATATCAGAGTTAATAGCCTCAGACCCCGGGGGAAATAAGAAAGCTCAGCACAATAAACTCAAATCAATACCATAAGAAAGAATTTATAAAAGATGCACAGCACTGTGTTTTAGTTCTCCATTCGCAGATAAGCTTCAGACTTATTACTCACTCAGTGTGTGTGTGTGTGTGTGTGTGTGTGTGTGTGTGTGTGTTGGGGGGGGCGGGTTTCTGGAAGGACCTGCATAAATACTGGCCAAGGCCTGTGAGGAGCATTGCTGGTTTCTGTACGCTCTGAGGCAGTGCAACTCGTAGGCTGAACTTGATTATACAGCAGTGAATCATAGTGTCAATTAATGAAACAGTCTTAAAATGTGCTTGTGACGTGGGATTTGAGGTTAACCTGTTCCTGCCAACTTAAACGTTACATGGCCCTGAAGGGGAAATCACATACAAAAATATACTCCCTAGACATACTCCATCCCTGCGAGTTCTCTTAAGTGGGGTCAGAGTGCATTAGTGCTGGGTGATGTTGATAAAATTCATTTTCACAATATTTTTTAGATGTATTGCAGTTAAACTGTATGAACTTCTGCTTCTTGAATACTACTATGTTTGTTTTGATTTTACTGTTTTGATGCATTTCATCTCTTGAAATGACACCAAAAGAACACTTACATAGTATTATAAATTGCACAGAAACCTTCTTAGAAAGTGTTATTTGTTTCATTTTCATGTATTTTGAACTATTGTTTTTAAACAACCTGAAGCACTCAGCAAATGACATACATTGCAGTTACGTTTTTGTTGTCTATAAAAAGTGCTAAAACTGAAAATTAACATTGCTGAGTGGCAGTACACCTGTTTACATGAAATATTACCCAGCACAGCTGCCAGCTCTGTTTAAAGGTACACTATGTAAGATTTGGGGATTTGGAGACCTCTCTGGTAGAAATGTGTAATTGCATGCAACATGCAGAAGAATATGTTGTAACATAGTTGTGTTGTTTTATTTTTTTCCATAGTATACATACATAGTACAGTTTTAAGGTATTCAAGCGGACAAAAACCTGCCACATCTTGTCTGGTAAGTTTTAATTTGAACGCTACTTATTCAAGGACATAAAAACAGATACATAGGCAAACGCATTTATAAAGTGCTACTTTATTATTCATGAACAGCACATGTGTAACGGGGAGCGAGGAGGCGGACGCACACGCTGAGATAAGCGAGATTTATTAGGGGCAAATCCAGGGCCGTAGTCAGAACAGTCCAGGTTCATAAAGCCGATGCGTACAGAGTTAGGGTATGACATAACAAAGACTAGAATCCACACAAACAAAGACCAGGTACAATGAAACAACGATACAATGACTGGCAAAGGCAAGGGGCAAACACAGGGCTTAAATACACGTAACAACGAGGGACAGGTGAAAACAATCAGGGGCGGAGTTACAAAACCAAAACACAAGCACATGGACAGGACTGGGAGGGGCTAATCGTGACAACATGTTGATAAGCATAAGATGTTTTATGAAGTAAATAACATTGTATTGACATAATTGGCCTTAAAATAAAGCAATGGAAATTAGTTCCATTTATTGCTTTGTTATGAAAATGAATAACAGCTTCTGCCTTGATTTATTTCAAGTTGTTCAGTCTTTTTGGAGATATGTTGTTTTTTTTTTATATAAATGTGACCTAAAACACCATCAGATTTTCACACAAGTTCTAAAAGTAAATAAAGAGAACCCGGTTAAACAAATGACACAAACATATTATACATGGTCATTTGTTTATTGAGGAAAATGATCCAGTATTACATATTTGTGAGTGGCAAAAGTATGTGAACCTTTGCTTTCAGTATCTGGTGTGACCCACCTGTGCAACAATAACTGCAACTAAACATTTTCGGTAACTGTTGATCAGTCCTGCACACTGGCTTGGAAGAATTTTAGCCCATTCCTCTGTACAGAACAGCTTCAACTCACTCTGGGATGTTGGTGGGTTTCCTCACCAACATTGGTGGGTTTCCTCATTAACTGCTCGTTTCAGGTCCTTCCACAGCATTTCAATGGGATTAAGGTCAGGACTTTGACTTGGCCATTCCAAAACATTAACTTTATTCTACTTCTGCATGACCCACCTTCTTTTGAGATTTAGTTCATGGACAGATGTCCTGACATTTTCCTTTAGAATTCTCTGATATAATTCAGAATTTATTGTTCCATCAATGATGGCAAGCCATCCTGGCCCAGATGCAGCAAAACAGGCCCAAGCCATGATACTACCACCACCATGTTTCACAGATGGGATAAGGTTCTTATGCAGGAATGCAGTGTTTTCCTTTCTCCAAACATAACGCTTTTCATTGAATCCAAAAATTTCTATTTTGCTCTCATCTGTCCACAAAACATTCTTCTAATATCCTTCTGGCTTCTCCACGTGATCTTTAGCAAACTGCAGACGAGCAGCAATGTTGTTTTTGGAGAGCAGTGGCTTTATCCTTGCAACCCTGCCATGCACACCATTGTTGTTCAGTGTTCTCCTGATGGTGGACTCATGAACATTAACATTAGCCAATGTGAGAGAGGCCTTCAGTTGCTTAGAAGTTATCCTGGGGTCCTCTGTGACCTCGCCGACTATTACACGCTTTGCTCTTGGAGTGATCTTTGTTGGTCGACCACTCCTGGGAGAGAAACAATGGTCTTGAATTTCCTCCATTTGTACACAAACTGTCTGACTGTGGATTGGTGGAGTCCAAACTCTTTAGAGATGGTTTGTAACCTTTTCCAGCCTGATGGGCATCAACTCTTTTTCTGAGGACCTCAGAAATCTCTGAGGCCATGTTCAGGCCATGATACACTTCCATAAACGTGTTGTGAAGAGCAGACTTTGATAGATCCCTGTTCTTTAAATAAAACAGGGTGCCCACTCACACCTGATTGTCATCCCATTGATTGAAAACACCTGACTCTAATTTCATCTTCAAATTAACTGCTAATCCTACAGGTTCACATACTTATGCCACTCACAAATATGTAATATTGGATCATTTTCCTCAATAAACAAATGACCAGGTATAATATTTTTGTGTAATTAGTTTAACCGGGTTCTCTTTGCTTTTAGGACTTATGTGAAAATCTGATGATGTTTTAGGTCATATTTATGCAGAAATATAGAAAATTCTAAAGGGTTCAACTTTCAAGCTGTACACACACTGCTGCTGTTAGAAAAAAATCTTTCAGACATAATTCAGACATAATTTTATATTATATATATATATATATATATATATATATATATATATATATATATATATATATACACACACACACACACATACAATTCTTGATATTCTAAATGGTCAAAGGCCTAAATGGTACTCTAAGCCTTTTCATTCATAAGTTCCATTACCTGGGAATGATGCTTCATAAAAGTGTTATAAATAAAATAAATGTTTGTCATTTTAGTTTAGGCCCCCTCATGCTAACACAATGTAATTTACTTTATTTTATAAAATATGTCATCTTATGAATACTGGCATAAGCTATTCATAAATACAAATAGCATTATTGTATGTAGCATTCAAGTGGCACTGCTTGTTATCTCCTGTCTTACATAAAACGGCCCAGCTATTGCACGTCTACAGAATGTATAGAATCAATAAACGCTTGTAATGGTTACATCGTGTGGTGAAAGCCAGAGAAGTTAGCCATCGGCTTTAGCAAGCATTGATTCGGTTTTGCGGTTGCTGTAGCAGGCATTATTTAAAAAAAGAAAAAGTCCGAGAATTTTGCTTACTGTAAGTGAGCGGTTAAGTGTATGCTGTCCATGCCATTATTATAGGCTAAGGGGCTCTTTTGTCACTTTACGTTGGAGCTTCCATTTCATATAAAGTCAGACAAGCTTTTATGGAACTGTCCTACACTTGCTCAATCATGCAATTAAGTGATTTTTTTTTTAATGCTGCATTTCTTTTTTGTTGCCTGCCGTGTGGTTAGAGATGTGCTGCACGTCCATTTGTTGGGGGTGATTCATGCAGTGATCTTAAGAAACAGAAGTCACCGATCGGCAGGCTCATTAAGATTAATTAGCACGGGGATGCGGAGTGGCAGGCCTGATTAAGAGCCACTGGAGATGGCTAACACTGCTGAGGTGAGGGCAAGTGGATTCTCTCTCTCTCTCTCTCTCTCTCTCTTCTCTCTTCTCTCATTTTTCCTTTTTTTCTATCTTTCTTTCTCTCTCTCTCTCTTGTTTCTACTCATGCTTTCTTTCTTCTTTCTTTCTTTCTTTCTCTCTCTCTCTCTCTCTCTCTCTCTCTCTCTCTCTCTCTCTCTCTCTATCTCTCTCTCTCTCTCTCCCTCTCTCTATCTATCTATCTCTCTTCCCCCCAGGCCTGAGGGTTTGAATGGTAGGAGGGAAGAATGGGTGGGGGGAATGAGGGGGACCACCATCTGTAGACGAGTCTCTGAGTGGAGTCACCGGTCGCCCCCATCTGTCACGCTGTGTTCCCCTGTCCCCCTGGGCTTAGCCATTCAGCCACTGCTACAACCAGCACTGGACATGGTTTAGGATCAGCAAGACTCATGCACACTGACCCCTCAGCCAGGGGTCTATAGATCAGGACAAACTGCCTTGATATAGATACGACAGCCATGAACGGAACACTTCTATGCATTCATTTACAGCTAACTAGATGTGAGTGGACAGACACTACTGTCTTTTCTACTGTCACTAATATAAAGTTAATACAATATTTGCACTATTAATACATTCTTTGCATTTATAATAAATTTACATTTTTTCAAAATTTTAGGACAAAGAGTATATAGATCAGGAAAGCTGCCTTCATATAAGTATGATAACGCTGTTGTCGGAGCAAAACCTTGTATCTCCATTTTTGTCATTTTTCAGTTTTTGACATAATTTGAAAATACCTGTTGTCCTTTACATTATGAGTGAAGTTCATGACCTGTTGTCCTTTACATTATGGGTGAAGTTCATGACAAATGAACCAAAAGAAATGTTTGGAGAAAAATGGTGAGTGTTAAGTGTTAGTGAGTGTTTAGGATGTGAAGGTTTAAATAACTTCCACATATTGAAAAAGGTTCTATACCAACTTGAAGGTTCTTCCTAGAAGCTTTACATGTGGAGGTATTTGGACTTTGGAAATGTTCTTTACACTTGTTTCTTATTCATAAAAATGTTTTTTAAGGAACCATCCATTAAAAGGTTCTTTTGAGAACCAAATGATTTTTCCCCTTTTTATTTATTTTATACTAGTTACCTTTGAGATTTTTGGGAAAAAAAACATGACAAATGCAGCGAATTTTAGTAACATCAACATGTTGTTGCTGGTGGAACAAAACCTTATATCTCCATTTTTTTTATTTTCTTTTCTTAAAAAGCCAGCTGCTCTTTTCACTGTGTCAAAAATTCACAGACAGACCAACAGAATAAAATCCTGTTACATTACCTTACATTGCAAGTTAAGAAGCTTTTTTCTTCTGTAAAGTTTGGAGTTTTGGAGATAAAAAAGTTTTATTCTAGAAGTTGTTTTGTTGTTTTTTCTCTTCCTTTCAAATTATGTTTGCTTTTCTTACAACAGCCATGATACGAGTTTTCCTAATAATACTGCGTTGAGTGTGTATGTGCGCATAAATGCATGTGTGTTTCTGCATGCATGGGTGTGTGTGTGTGTGTGTGTGTGTGTGTGTGTGTGTGTGTGTGTGTGTGTGCACACATTGATGTAACACTAGCAACAATCAGGAAGCAGCCTGAGGCAGTGTCTGCTGGTGAGTCTTCAGGCTTTGAAAAGCCAAACAGCCGAATCTCATCTCCCACACGTCTCCTTCAGTTCTTCAGCCATGTCCAGGCCTGCCATGACCACCATGCACTGGAGGCCCTGGACATGAGCATGACCACACAACCTCATTGGGTGATAAAAGATACTGTGTACTGCCTGCCAATCACATTTCAGACAGTGTGTGATTATAACTCTTAGATGTAGAGCAGGCAGAGATTTTTTATTATGGTTATATATTAGAGCCTCAGACAGACTGCTTTGATTTCAGACTTAATTCTTTTAGGCTGACAATATTTTGTTCCATTTTATATTATTTACATTGATCACATTACTGAAGCACTATATTAGTGCTTTTCTTAGTTTACCTTTACTTTGATTTCTACTAAATATATATATATATATATATTTATATATATATAAAGAATATTTGTTGTTACAGAATGAATGCCTGGCTCATTGTTCTAAAGCATTTCAGTCAGATATTGAGAGAAAGAAGAGGATGAAGCCTCTGGTAGATTAAAAAAAAAAGACTATAAGCAACAATTGATCCCATCTCAATTTCTTTGACATACCTGAGGTGAACATGAAGTTGAAAGAGCTCCGGAGGTGCTGTCATATGAAATATAAAACATAACAAATCTGCCACAGAGCACCTGAGCAGTAGAGCTCTCATTACAGAACGGCCCTAATCTCTCCACCAGCGCACACAATATCTTTCACAAGGCCTGCATGCATAATCACAAAATATTGGCCGCATTAGCAGTCACACACCAATGTGTGGCAAAAAAGATACCCCCACAATATCAGAGTTGGGGGGGTGGGGGGTGTAAGGGAAAAAAACATGACGTAAAGCAAATGGCCTAAAGCCTTGGAGCTATGCTCCATTCAAAAGTTGTTTTCCTGAAAATTAGGCAATTGACTAATGGTGTAAATGCTGTTAATTAGCCGCGCAGAAGCCCAAACAGGCTTTTTTGCCTGTAACTAATAAGAAATCAATTAGCTAATGAATTGGTCATTAAGTGAAAAGCTAATCTTAGTCCGGGTATTTTTTAATGATTTTGCCTATGATCCCGTCTAATTGCCGTTGTCATACAGAGCTCTCAGCTTTCAGCATGGCTAATGAAGCTTCATTAGATCATAACTGGCACTCTTGGAAGATTTAGAGGCAAACCTGCTTCCCAATTATTTTTAATTGCCAGACATTTGCACAAACAAGTGCTGCACCTTGCAGAACAGGAGAGGAGATCTGGCATCGCCGATGTCTCCTTCATTACTTCATTTGAAGCGATTAGAGCCATGCGCAGGGTCGCTGTTGTGCTGCCGTTTTTTTCCCCAATCTAAAGAGCCTCATCATTTCAAACCTGTGGGTTATTGTGCTCTCCATCACTTTGATTTGCGCCCAGCAAGAAAGCTTGTTTCTCCCTGCTCTGTGGCAGACTCAGACACACAAAGGCATGCATCGAACATGCACACACACACACACACACACACACACACACACACACACACACACACACACACACACACACACACAAACATATATATATATGTACTGCTTGCGTGTGCTACCTCTACTCAACTGGAAACAGCAGAAGAGTGGGTGCCTCCCAGCTATGAATAATTAAGACAAGAAAAAACAGTGTTGTTTTTTTTTATTCTTCCCTTATTAATTCTGCCTGGCAAACTCAAGTTTCCACTTTTCAGGGCCACCAGCTAATAAGGCAGAAAAGTGCCTCTTCTCTTGTGACACATGTTTTCAATTTGACCCAGTGAAGTCTCTGAGCCGTACTTGATTTGGAACATAAAACACGTTTGGAGGAAAAAGAAAGCAGAAGGTGCATATACGCAGATCCTGTGCATGGTGTTTTTAACAGCTTATTTCATGGTACCTTTTTGGAAACACCTGCTTTATATTTTTTGTCTTACACATAGCTAAAGTACATGTCAATTTTATATTGTAAAATCATCAGTGATTGATTTCCTTCAGTTTTTATGTGGCTTGGATTCTTGATTCTTTCCATACGATCTTCCTTCTAAAAACGAGGTGTTGAGTGCAAGCTATTTCAGTCCGTAGACCAAACAACGTATTTATTGTTCTGTTAGAGGAGGACTTCACTACCCAGCACCCTCTGCACACTTCTGGGTAGTCTACATTAACAAATTTTCTTGAGTAAGCAGTCTGGCTAATATGTGTCCGTTCACCTTGCCAAAATACCATGCCTTTGAGACACTTATTCCTGGAAAATAACAGCGAGTTTGTGTTTGTGCTGTGGTGGGAGTGGGAGTGAGAGAGAGACAGAGAGAGAGAGAGAGAGAGAGAGAGCGAGAGAGAGAGCTTGTGTGATTGCACTGGGTGGCTTGGTTTTGATTGGGCTTGAATAAAGCACCAGATGTCTATCAATATTTAGTAGTAAACATCACAAACATGCATCACAATGTGGCAGCTGAGTGTGTGGCGTGGTAAAGTGTGGATAAAAATCTGGCAGCACTTCAGTAATGCAACGTGTAGTGTTACAATGGCAGATTCTGCTCATGGACCCCAAAACAAAATAGATATCCTCCTAATATTTATATTAAGAATTTGTCTGTTTATCAAACGCTCATGCATTTCCTCACTTTATTGCCTAATGGATACATAAAGCAGTTTTTATTGAACTAAGGCATGACCACAACATTGATTTATCCACTGACTACTAGCCATTTGCTCAGATAATATGAAGATAAATAGATGAAATGTGGCTTTCTGCTGTAATCTCAGTATATGTTGTGGTTTCGGTGTGCACTGTAGTCTTCTTGTATTTTGTAGTCTCATGTGGTTTTGGTGTGCACTGTAGTCTCGTTGTATGCTTTAGTCTCAGTATATGATGTGGTTTCAGTGTGCACTGTAGTTTAGGTGTACACTGTAGTCTCAGCATGTGCCGTGGTTTTGGTGTGCACTGTAGTATAGGTGTTCACTGTAGTCTGAGTATATGCTGTGGTTTCAGTGTGCACTGTAGTCTCAGCATATGCAGTGGTTTCGGTGTGTGCTGTACTCTTGTACGCTGTAGTTTCAGTATATACTGTGGTTTTGGTGTGCACTGTAGTTTAGGTGTACATTGTAGTCTCAGCATGTGCCGTGGTTTCGGTGTGCACTGTAGTTTAGGTGTACGGTCTAGTCTCAGTACATGCTGTGGTTATGGTGTGCACTCTAGTTTAGGTGTATTCAGTAGTCTCAGTATATGCTGTGGTTATGGTGTGCACTCTAGGTGTGTACTGTAGTCCCAGTATATGCTGTGGTTTTGGTGCGCACTCTAGTTTAGGTGTACGCTGTAGTCTCAGTATATGCTGTGGTTTTGGTGTGCACTCTAGTTTAGGTGTACGCTGTAGTCTCAGTATATGCTGTGGTTTTGGTGTGCACTCTAGTTTAGGTGTATGCTGTAGTCTCAGTATATGCTGTGGTTTTGGTGTGCACTCTAGTTTAGGTGTACGCTGTAGTCTCAGTATATGCTGTGGTTTTGGTGTGCACTCTAGTTTAGGTGTACGCTGTAGTCTCAGTATATGCTGTGGTTTTGGTGTGCACTCTAGTTTAGGTGTACGCTGTAGTCTCAGCATATGCAGTGGTTTCGGTGTGTGCTGTACTCTTGTACGCTGTAGTTTCAGTATATACTGTGGTTTCGGTGTGCACTGTAGTTTAGGTGTACATTGTAGTCTCAGCATGTGCCGTGGTTTCAATGTGCACTGTAGTTTAGGTGTACGGTCTAGTCTCAGTACATGCTGTGGTTATGGTGTGCACTCTAGTTTAGGTGTATTCAGTAGTCTCAGTATATGCTGTGGTTATGGTGTGCACTCTAGGTGTGTACTGTAGTCTCAGTATATGCTGTGGTTTTGGTGTGCACTCTAGTTTAGGTGTACACAGTAGTCTCGATATGTGCTGTGGTTTTGGTGTGCACTCTAGTTTAGGTGTACGCTGTAGTCTCAGTATATGCTGTGGTTTTGGTGTGCACTCTAGTTTAGGTGTACGCTGTAGTCTCAGTATATGCTGTGGTTTTGGTGTGCACTCTAGTTTAGGTGTACACAGTAGTCTGTATATGTTGTGGTTATGGTGTGCACTGTAGTTTGCATGCTGTAGTCTCAGTATATGTTGGGGCATACTTTTGGGAGTTAACTGGGACCTTGAGTACACTATTTCGTTCCACCTCATGTACCATATGTAATGCAAATGACAATAAAGCCTTATCTTATCTTATCTTATCTTATCTTATCTTATCTTGTCTTGTCTTGTCTTGTCTTGTCTTGTCTTATCTGAAATAGATCCTGAAAAGAAACATGGTTTTATGCTGTAGTCTTGGTATACGCTGCAGTCTCAGTGTTTCCTTTAGTCTAAATGCATGCTGTAATCTTTTCGGTAGTATCAGTGTATGCTGTAGTCATTGTTGTAAGATGTAGTCTCAGTGTATAGTGTATGCCACTGTATGCTGTAATTTCAGTCTATGGCATAGTCACAGTTTATGCTTTAATCTCCATGCATGCTGTAGTCTGAATGCATGCTGTAGTTTTTGATGTATGCTTTAATGATAATGTTTTATTTATATGGCACTTTTTAAACCAAATTTCACAAAGCGCTTTACAGAAAAAAAATGTAGAAATAAGAAATTATGAAAACATAAGAAATAAAATGAAATATGAAACATATAGGTCTTAACCCTCCTCTTAAATGTGCAGAGCTTGTCAAGAGCTCCCAGGTTGTCAGGAAGAGTGTTCCAGAGACAGGGCCATAACAGAAAAAGGCTGCATTACCACTGTTAAGCTCCTGTAGTTTCTACGTATGCTGTAGTTTCATTTTATATACTGTGTTCACTTTATTGTCATTATAGCCTGTTATTTTGATGTACCCTGCAGTGTGAGTGCTGTAATGTATGCCATAGTCTCAGGGTGCACTGCAGTCTTGAGACTCAGTCTCGGTGTGCTGTAGGAATGTAATTGTAATTTTGAAAATTTCTTTCTTAAAATTTGTTAGTTTAGTTTCTATTCATTTTAAGAGTGCATTAAAGGGTTTTCTTTTTTCTGAGTTCAGGTTTTATTTAGCTAAAAGTGTTGTTTTTTTATTATTATTATTAAGATGAAAGCTGTGATAGTAGGCATTAGTTGGTATAAGTAGGTACCGTTGAATGATTAAAATTCCAAAGCACAATTGCTATGTAATGTTACTTTTAGCGTTGCTATATTCCCCGTTACCATTACTTTTTTATTATAGTTTTGATTAGTTTTCATGTTTTTGACAACTGTTTTTATTTAATGTTATTATTAATGCTTATTTAAAGTCATTGAGCAAATTTGTTTGCTGCTAGTTTCCATTTTCATATTTTTCCTTAACAGTAATAACCCTGTACTGTAGTTTTGTTTATGCTGTAATTTCAGTGTTTGCTGTAATTTTAGTGTTTGTTGTAATCTCAGTGTTTGCTATAATTTTAGTCTTTGCTATTATTGTCAGTGTTTGCTGTAGTGTCAGTATTTGCTGTAATCTCAGTGTTTGCTGTAGTGTCAGTGTTTGCTGTAGTGTCAGTGTTTGCTGTAATATCAGTGTTTGCTGTAGTGTCAGTGTTTGCTGTAGTGTCAGTATTTGCTGTAGTGTCAGTGTTTGCTGTAGTGTCAGTGTTTGCTGTAATATCAGTGTTTGCTGTAGTGTCAGTGTTTGCTGTAGTGTCAGTATTTGCTGTAGTGTCAGTGTTTGCTGTAATATCAGTGTTTGCTGTAGTGTCAGTATTTGCTGTAATCTCAGTATTTGCTGTATTGTCAGTATTTGCTGAAGTGTCAGTTTGCTGTAGTGTCAGTATTTGCTGTAATCTCGGTGTTTGCTGTAGTGTCAGTGTTTGCTGTAGTGTCAGTGTTTTCTGTAGTGTCAGTATTTGCTGTAATCTCAGTGTTTGCTGCAATCTCAGTATTTGCCGTAATGTCAGTATTTGCTGAAGTGTCTGTTTGCTGTAATCTCAGTGTTTGCTGAAGTGTCTGTTTGCTGTAATCTTGGTGTTTGCTGTAGTGTCAGTGTTTGCTGTAATTTCAGTATTTGCTGTAGTTGTAGTATTTGCTGTAGCATCAGTATTTGCTGTAATCTCAGTGTTCGCTGTAGTGTCAGTGTTTGCTGTAATATCACTTTGCTGTAGTGTCAGTGTTTACTGTAATCTCAGTGTTTGCTGTAGTGTCAGTGTTTGCTATAATATCAGTGCTTGCTGTTGTGTCACTGTTTGCTGTAATATCAGTGTTTGCAGTTGTGTCAGTGTTTGCTGTAGTATTAGTGTTTGCTGTAATCTCAGTGTTCACTGTAGTGTCGGTGTTCGCTGTAGTGTCAGTGTTTGCTGTAATATCAGTTTGCTGTAGTGTCAGTGTTTGCTGTAATCTCAGTGTTTGCTGTAGTGTCAGTGTTTGCTAAAGTGTCTGTTTGCTGTAGTGTCAGTGTAAACAGCTACAGTGTATGCTGTAATTTCAGTGTTTCCTCTAGTGTCAATGTTTGCTGTAGTGTCAGTGTATACTGTAATCTCAGTGCTTGCTGTAGTCTCTGTGACTGCTGTAGTCTCTGTGTTTAGAGTAATCTTGTTGTATGCTGAATTCTCAGTGAATGCTGTTGTCACAGTGTTTATTGTGTTCTCATCATCTTCTGCAGTTTCAGGGTGACGTGTCACTTGGAAACGCTCTCTGGCATCACCTGAAACCTCCAAATGCAGCAGATGATCCATCCAAATTGGCCACCGCAAACAAATGTTGAAGGAAAGGTCTCAAATTAAAAGTCTGTTTCATATTGCATTTTGTTAGATTTCAAACTCGATAAACTAGATGAAATCAAATTAGGGTGTGCATAATTTAACTTTATGATGCAGGGGTGAGCATATGCTCATTCATCCAATTGAATCATTTGAAATGTACACAGTAGGGTTTTGAAGCTGCCAAGAGCTGAGCACTGTGCTTGTGCATGTGTGTGTCCTTTTCATTCTCTGTCCATCTGTATGATCTCATTCCAACAAATACTAAAACTGCTTCCGTATACATTACTTCAGATTTTTTGTAGTACAGTTAAAGTGTTATTAGTTATTTATATTGTTGTAGTACTTTAACAAATCACTTGACATTTTTTACGAGTACTAATTGAGAGTGAGTTTGCTTTATTTTCTTAAACACGTTACCTTGTCCAGGCTTTGTGACCAGTCCTCCACATTCTCTGAAGGGAAAGGAGGCCCTCTGGTCTGATATTTTGCCACAGTCTATAGGGCTAGTGCTTAGTGTCTGGACATCTGGACGCAGTGAGAGACACACACACACAAGCAGCAGGAACACTTAGCCAGGGAGAGGCCAGTCCTCGCTCACAAGTATTATGTAAATTGAATTTGTTAATTCAGTGCCCCTGTCTCAGGAAAATCTGCCACCAACACCTGCCACCGTTTCAAGCGCAAGGACGCAGATTCACACTGACATGGCCTTCATTAAATAAACAAACCAGGTTCCCCATAACAGCATTTGGTGGAAGGCACCATCAATTCTTATACATTTAGATCACAGCGATTGGCAATGACACTGAGGAGCTCTAGCCGCCTGTCTCCAGACACACGGGGTGAAGGCAGGCTGTGCGTGTGTGTGTACGTGCATGTGTATGTATGCATGTGAGTGTGTATGGGAGCGTGTATGCACGTGTGTGTGTATGTTTGTTTTTGTACATTTTCAGGATAAAAATGTAGGAAAGCTAGCAATACCAGGGTAAATAATGGATAAGATATATTACAATTGCATAAAGAAGAATACGAGAACAAACAGGAATTTCCAAAAACTGATTGATTGATACTGACAATATTGAATAAATATGTGTAGATATTGATACCAAAAAATAAAGTGTCTAGGTGTGGAGTGTCCAGATGTGTAAGGTGCACGATAGTGGCTACAGAGTGGCTGTTGGAGCTCAAAAAAATGTATTAAAATGCACAGCGAAAATGTTAAACGATATAGAGAAAATGGGACTCCTAACAACTGTGCAATATTTAGTAGACCACTAAAACTGTCACCATCATATAAACAGCACTTAAAGCTTTCATCTTTCAGAGAGAACCGCGACCCTGACGGAGAAGCGGCTTAGAAGATGCATGGATGGATGGATCTTTCAGAGAGAAGAAAATCTATCTCCACTCTTACTTCAGATCTGAAAAAATCCAAAGGTGTCCATCCTTCCGCTGTGAGAAGACAACTGTGCACTATGAGTCTGAAAGGATGTGTAGCTATTACTGTTACTAAGAAGATTTTAAAATAAAACAAAGAAGCTGCTGGTATTTTCAAAACAATAGACTGACCACCCCGGAGTCCAGACCTCAGACCTCAAATATGTTTGGGATTACTTGCATCATAAGAAACAAAAAAGACAACCAAGTTAGACTGAACTAATTCTTCTTCTTCTTTCGGCTGCTCCGTTTAGGGGTCGCCACAGCGGATCATCTGCCTCCATCTTGCCCTATCTACTGCCTCCTCTACTTTTACACCAACCATCTCCATGTCCACCTTCACTACATCCATAAACCTTCTCTGAGGTCTACCCCTTCTCCTTCTACTCAGCAGCTCCATCTCCAACATTCTTTGACCAATATATCCACTATTCCTCGTCAACACATGTCCAAACCATCTCAACCTGGCCTCTCTGGCTTTATCTCCAAACTGCTCCACCTTTACTGTCCCTCTGATCTGCTCATTTCTAATCTTGTCCATCCTTGTCACTCCCAACGGAAATCTCAGCCTCTTCATCTCCGCCACCTCCAGCTCAGCCTCCTGTCTTTTAGACAGAGCCACCGTCTCCAAGCCATACATCATAGCAGGACGCACTACTGTCTTGTAAACCTTCCCTTTCACTCTTGCTGCTATCTTTCTGTCACACAACAGCCCTGACACCTGTCTCCACCCACTCCATCCTGCCTGCACCCTCTTCTTCACCTCTTTTCTACAGTGTCCATTGCTCTGGATGGTTGACCCAAGATATTTGAAGTCATCCACCTTTACAACCTCTACTCCTTGTATCTTCACCTTTCCACCTGCCTCCCTCTCATTCACATACATGTATTCCGTCTTGTCTCTACTGACCTTCATTCCTCTCCTCTCCAGTGCAAACTTCCACCTCTCCAGATTCTCTTCCACCTGCTCTCTACTCTCACCATAAATTACAATGTTATCTGCAAACATCATGGTCCATGGAGCCTCCTGCCTGACCTCATCTGTCAACCTTTCCATCACCATTGCAAACAAGAAGGGGCTCAAAGCTGATCCCCGATGTAACCCCACCTTCACCTTGAAACCATTTGTCACTCCAACTGCACACCTCACCACTGTCTCACTATCCTCATACATGTCCTGCACCACCCTAACACACTTTTCAGCTACACCTGACTTCCTCATACAGTACCACAGTTCCTCTCTTGGCACCCAATCATATGCCTTCTCTAGATCCACAAAGACACAATGTAGCTCCTTCTGACCTTCTCTGTACTTCTCTACCAACAGTCTCAACGCAAAAATTGCATCTGTGGTACTCTTTCTGGGCATGAAACCAATTCTGCTCACTGATCTGAACCTCTCGCCTTAGCCTTGCTTCAACAACTCTTTCCCATACCTTCATGGTGTGGCTCATCAACTTTATACCTCTGTAGTTACTGCAGCTCTGCACATCACCCTTGTTCTTAAAAATGGGGACCAGTACACTGCATCTCCACTCATCAGGCATCCTCTCACTCTCCAGGATTTTGTTAAACAACCTGGTTAAAAAGTCCACTGCCTTCTCTCCTAAACATCTCCATACCTCCACAGGTATGTCATCTGGACCAACTGCCTTTCCATTCTTCATCCTTTTTAAAGCTGCCCTCACTTCCACCTTACTAATTCTCTGCACTACCTGATCCACTATCTCTCCCCCCGTTGTCCTCCTCTCTCTCTCGTTTTCCTCATTCATTCGTTCTTCAAAGTACTCCTTCCATCTACTCAACACTCTCTGTTCACTCACTAGTACATTTCCCTCTCTATCCTTTATCAGCCTAACCTGCTGTACATCCTTTCCAGCTCTATCTCTCTGTTTAGCCAAACGATACGAGTCCTTTACTCCTTCTTTACTGTCCAGCCTCTCATACAGCTCATCATAGGCCTGAGCCTTTGCCTTTGCCACCATTCTTTTCGCTATGCGACTAGCCTCACAGTACTCCTGCCTACTTCCTTCATCTCTCTGGTTATCCCACTTTTTCTTAGCTGCCTTCTTCTTCTGAATACTCTCCTGGACTTCCTCATTCCTCCACCAACTTTCCTTGTCTTCTTTCCTCTGACCAGACAAAACACCCAACACATTTTTGCCAGACTGAACTAATTAAGGGTGAAAAAATATCCCTCATATCCCTACACGTATAGGTAACATACACCCTCACTGGCCACTTTATTTTGGTACACCTGTCCAATGCTTGTTAACACAAATAGCTAATCAGCCAATCACATGGCCACAACTCAATGCATTTAGGCATGTAGAGGTGGACAAGACAACTTGCTGAAGTGCAGACCGAGCATTAGAATGGGGAAGAAAGGTGAATTAATTGACTTTGAACGTGGCGTGGTTGTTGGTGCCAGACAGGCTGGTCTGAGTATTTCAGAAACTGCTGATCTACTGGGATTTTCACGCACAGCCATCTCTAGGGTTTACAGAGAATGGTCTGAAAAACAGAAAATATCCAGTGAGCAGGAGTTGTGTGGACAAAAAAGCCTTGTTGATGTGAGAGGTCAGAGGAGAATGGGCAGACTGGTTCGAGATGACAGAAAGGCAACAGTAACTCAAATAATCACTTTGTTACAACCAAGAAATGCAGAACACGTCGAACCTTGAAGAAGATGGGCTACAGCAGCAGAAAACCACACCGGGTGCCACTCCTGTCAGCTAAGAACAGGAAACTGAGGCTACAATTCGCACAGTCTCACCGAAATTGGACAATAGAAGATTGGAAACATGTTGCCTGGTCTGACAAGTCTCAATTTCAGCTGCAACGTTCAGAAAGCATGGATCCATCCTGAATTGTATCAACGGTTCAGGCTGGTGGTGGTGGTGTAATGGTGTGGGGGATATTTTCTTGGCACACTTGGGCCCCTTAGTACCAATTGAGCATTGTTTAAATGCCACAGCCTACATGAGTATTGTTGCTGACCATGTCCATCCCTTTATGACCTCAGTGTACCTGATGGCTACTTCCAGCAGGATAATGCACCATGTCACAAAGCTCATATCATCTCAGACTGGTTTCTTGAACATGACAATGAGTTCACTGTACTCCAGTGGCCTCCACAGTCACGAGATCTCAATCCAATAGAGCATCTTTGGGATGTGGTGGAACGGGAGATTCGCATCATAGATGTGCAGCCTACAAATCTGCAGCAACTGTGTGATGTTATCATGTCAATACAGACCAAAATCTCTGAGGAATGTTTCCAACACCATGTTGAAAGTATGCCATGAAGAATTAAGGCAGTTCTGAAGGCAAAAGGGGGTCCAACCTTTCACTAGCAAGGTGTACCTAATAATGTGGCCAGTGAGTGTATATATATATATATATATGAGTGTGTGTGTGTGTGTGTGTGTGTGTGTGTGTGTGTGTGTGTGTGTGTGGTGGGGGGGGGGGGGTGTGCATGTGTGTGTGTGTGTGTGTGTGTGAGAGAGACATGTCCTGACATTGTATAAAAACCTGTGTGTGTGTGTCTGTGTCTGTGCGTCTGTGTGCTTTTCTCTCTCTCCCTCTGCCTCGCTCAAAGCTCTAAGACTAGTCTGTGACTGATGTATTTTTCAGCCACAGTTCCACAATCAAAGAAACTCTTGTGGCCTTCTGATGCGTCATCTAAATTTTATAAAGGCTCTGACGCCTGAGAAGCCCCTCCATGCCACGGCACGGCTGGCAAAACCTAATGTCTGTTTTCCTTTCATTCTGACACTTGCTCTTTGCGCCTGTCTATCTTCTTTCTCCTCCGCTTACGTCCTCTCTGCAGGATCAAGGCA
Source organism: Pygocentrus nattereri (assembly GCF_015220715.1). Taxonomy (NCBI): domain Eukaryota; kingdom Metazoa; phylum Chordata; class Actinopteri; order Characiformes; family Serrasalmidae; genus Pygocentrus; species Pygocentrus nattereri. The sequence continues at coordinate 31,275,196 of NC_051216.1, forward strand.
GTTGATGCGAGAGGAAGCCCACAGAGGCCAGGAGTCAGGATGGGCCATGGCATTGCAGTGCATTGAGGCTCACAGGTGCACTCTGAAACCTCTCAACGTAACACACCCTGACTTAGGCTGAATTATGAACATGCGATGTCTGAATACCTACGTACTTGTGAGTTGATACAGAAGAAAAGGTTGGAAAACTATTGAGGGTTCACACTGTTGGGAAAGGGGCTTTACACCTTCAGCCTTGGCTGTCCCTTCCCACTCCCAGTGAGGTTTGCCTTATGCTTTATTTATTGGCACTGGCTGTGACTCTTAAGTAAGCATCTCCCAAACTAGAGACCACCTAAGCCAACTGTGAGTTTTTTACCAAGAGGAGAAAGAGCATTATAATGCATATAATGCACTGGGACATTAGCACACTGTTAACACACGCAAATGACAGGCTTCAGCCCCCTGTGAGCCAGCGCCAACAACTCTGAGAACATGTGTCCAAGACGCTGCTCTTAGCCGCATACACACACGTTTGCACACATACTCATTGTTTTATACCCGATGTGCCATTTAGTTATAATAAAGCAGAAGTAAGCAACAGCATTAAGAAATCACTGTGAACCTCAGAATTTGATATGACATCAAACAAGCAAAATATATAAAAATGTTCAAAAACAGGATGAAATAGTGATGCTACAGCAGTTGGCAAAATTGTTTAATCATAAAATCAATTTTACCCCATTTTTACCTTAAAAAGTACCCAAATGTAATTATTCGCCAAGATATGTTTGGTTTTCTTAGTTTAGTTCCTAGTTTTCCACTGAAGCTATTGGGCTAACATAACAGAAGCCACCCAAAAATATAGATTTCCATTCTTGTTATCTACAATATTGCACTAAAGTCAGAGACCACCCTTCATTTATTTTATTTCGAGTACAAGTTATTAATTTTTTTCTGAAAATTCCACAGAAGCCTGGACAAATAGATATGTGAATAAATACACTTTATTACAGCTTCCATTCTTTGCAGAAGGCCTGCTTTCAGTTTTTCCAAGATATTGGCAGGAGTGAAAACACTAGCAGCTTCTTTAAATGTTCCTCTTTTTTTCTATTTCCTTTTTTACAGGATCAGCTTCTTGACAGCTACACATCCTTTCAGACTCATAGAGTTGAGTTGTCTTCTCACAGTGAAAGGATGGACAGAAACACCTGTCGATGTTTCAGATCTGAAGCAACAGTAGAGCTAGATTTCTCTGTCTCATAGATGAGCGCTGTAGATACTGTAGATACTGGTGACAGTTTTAATGGGTCTCGCTCGGTTCTTAGGGGTCCCATTTTCTCTATATCTTTTAAACATGTTTTTTAACTCCAGTTTTGGAAACTCCTGTGTTTTGCTTTTCAGTTCTTTTCTTTTGACATTCCTGCAAGTTATCTTCTGAAAGCTGAATAACTTGTACTTAATGGTTTTTACTGGAAATTCTGAAAACTTTTGCACAGTAGTGTACATTAGCTTTGTAGCTCCAGCACAAAACTAGATAAGTAAACTTAACACAAACATGTCTTGGTGATCGACAACATTTAAGGTAAGTGGGAATATTACATACATTTTGTCAGATTTGTCAGGAAACCATTCTTTTGCAGCAGAATCTCTTCCCTAGTCACACTGTCAACCCCCTGTGGACATTCAAATAAATGCTGTAAACCACGCAACATAAGAACTGAATGTATGTGATTCGATGGGTACTTTTTAAGGGACCCTCTAGCAGCAACTCAAAATAAGTAGTAGTGTACAAATCCACAAAAACCAAGTATATTAAAAACCTTGAATTTAGTTGAATATGTTGAGCTTCTTTATTAAATTGGAACCTTTTCAATTTTATGTGTTTAGAAACTAGTTAATTTTTAAGTTCATTTAGGCTATAAAATGAGGCGCTAATGGCTATAAAGTTTGATGACTTAAAACTTCAGGAACAGGCACTGTGTGACAACATCTGGGCTATTATTTTATATTTCAGCTTACATGCAAACAACAAACATTGTATTTTTATGATTGGTAATTGACTTCAACTTGAAGGAATGGACTCCTGTAAATCTAAATGCTGCTGACATCCACAATCTGTAATCACTGTATATACAATATATTGCTCAGACAAGATCCACCAAATCTCACAAATAAAATGGAAGCACCACATCTCACCATTCATTAAATAGGCAATTATGAAATGAAATCTAACATTATATTGTATAGCTTTTGTGGATGACTTCTGCTCTTAAAAGATCCTAAGGAGACAAGTTGGTGCTTATTGTAGTGTTTTCAAGCTGCATCATAAAACAGCTCAATCCTAATAATCTAGGCATGTTGGTGGAGCTACAGTAATGGAAGAGTAAAGCATCAGCAGATGGCTAAGTCAATCTCATGGCTCCTAAACATAAGGCACCTCATAAACATAAGACAATAACATAATGAATGAGCACCTCAATATTACCCACTGCATTCTGACAGGACGAGGAGTTTTCTTGTAAAACCAAATACGATTCTTGAGCATTTGTGCCCTACACCTTTTTTTGATCCTTGTTTGTTTATGCCTGCTTGCATACGGTTTCAAGATTATGCCTCATTTGACTGCTGTTTGCTACATTTGTCTGGGATAAATGTGCAGTCATGTCAAAACATTTGACAGCTAGAACAACATTTATTGCAATTAAAGGTCAAATGACATGCAATCTAAACAAGGTGGACCTTCCACCGTTGTCGTGGTTCTGAATAGGAGCGAATTGCTGCAGCACAACTGGGTGCATCAGCATTTGGCCATTTCCATAAATGCTCGCGGCTGTCTCGCTATTACTATTTTTAAATGCACTTGGGCTAAATGCCCTGTCACATCATTTGCGTTTTTGCCAAATTCGGCTGCCTTTTCCTAAAGGCCATATTCTAAAACAAATGCCCATTATCATGAAGTCTGCCTCAATGAGTGAAACTTTGAGTCCTCGGTTGAGATCATTGACAGCTTGATGTGGTGAAGGTCAATTGAAATAACAGGTTTGTGCTTTATTATGAATGTAGCGCTTGTGTTTCACTTTGCAAGCAGGAGCTGGGAACATTGTGTCTGAGGGAAGGCAGGTAGCCGCCATCCACACACGCTAATGAGAAGGTTATGCTAAGCCACACACAGCCGAAACCTGTGATTAAGATTAATCTTTCCTGAATATTTTTAACCAGTCATGCAACACATATGGTTCTTGGAAAGGTTAGGCAGAGGGAAAGAGTATGTATGGCATCAGTACTGAGCACTTATGCAATTATTACACCAAAACTTGATATGATATGTTGCTTGGTATGGTATTTACACATATGGAAGGACTAAATTATGGACCTGTTAACATCACTTTATAAAGATATGTTTAGAGGTTTACAGCGCTCTCTAGGGTAGTTTTTAAGCAAACTCTTCAACTTCTGCTACCTGTTAAAGTAAAGTTGAAGGACAACATATAATGCTCCTCACTTCTCCAAACTGCAGTAGGCATCTCGTACTTCTGGCTGTGCATAGCACTTGTCACATGGTCTAGTTAGAGGGATTTTCTAAAATTCCCCTTTCTCTAAATATGCATTTCCCACCTCTTCCACAGCCTGTGCTATTCTGTGGAGTGAAAGCTAAAGGTCTAAAGTTAAATCTGTTGCCCATTAGACCCCCTACAGTCTTCCCGCCTCCATCCGAAACAGCCATCATGATGAACCCCCCCCACACACACACAGCCAGCAGCTGTCTTCTCCCGCCACCCCCAACCCCCACCACAAACACATAAACACACCGTTAAATATTCTGTACTGTAATCTGACGTGTCACTCAGCCTCTACCTTTACAAAGGTTACATGCATTAACGTCAGTCAGGGGGAGTCCCAGAAGCAGGCCTCCCCATAGCCACCAGCCGCTTTTAAAGTTGCAGCCGCAGCCGCACGTCACAGCCAGTATGAAGATACAAACAAGATGGCAAAGCACATCAATCCGCCAGTGCCTCCCGCCACTTTGATCTAATTCCACTCTTTGCTTTCTGATGCATGGAGCTGTCAGATTAAGGGCTGTTCAGGAGCCTGCCGTGGCTGTTGAGCCTGACAGCCTGTGTGATGGATTACAGACAAAACAAAAGGGTTATCACCTTCACCGCCAACATTTCTATCCTTTCAGAGAGCTCAGGGAGGAGGAACGCCTCATGCTCCCTGGCGACAGAGAGCGAGGAGCTCATCTCCCTTCTTGCAGTTCTTGGGGAATGACCGGGGGAGAGATGGTCCCACTTGAGGTGGCTGCTTTGCCCTGCTTCCCTCCACATCTGCAGCATCCCACAAAGCACCTGGATTGCAGCTAACAGGTGCATTTTCATGCTGTTTCTCCTGTAAGCTGATGACTTGATGCTGCTCAGTAGTCATACTGATTTAGTAAAAATGTGCATATGCTTTTAAAGGATCTGAAGGTGGTGATTCACCTACATCACTTTTGGAATGTCCCAGCGGGGTGGCCATCCACGTGGCAGACAGGGGTTTGATTTTCCACCCAGACATGCACACCTTGGTCAAGTCTCATAAGGCCAGATGTGATATTGTAAAGAGAATACATATCCGGGAACAACTTTTTAAACTTTTGCTCCTGGACAGCGAAAACAAGGGGTTTTGCACATGCAATACATGTCCACATGATAACCCATGGACTAACATGCTTATCTGTCAAAATGTTAAAGCACCGTTGGTTTGTTTCCACTTCTATAAATCTACATTCCCACCCACATTTAGCCCACATTTTCTCATGTTTTCCCCATATGCTCTCATTACAAGATTTCATCTGGCCCCATGAGACTAACCATGTACTGTACAAATAACAGTCTTTAGGCAAGACTCTTTATAAAAAACTCTTTTAAATTATTTATTTTATTTTTTGTTTGTGCAATGACTTGAAATAATCATTTGGTTTCCTAAAGAACCTTTCACATTCTCTTTATAGAACCAGAAGCTTTAAATATTTGAAATAATGTCCAGGTTCTAGGACCACCCCCCTCCCTTTTTTTTTTTAAAGCGTACCTCTCTAGCAATTATAATTGTACATTGCTCTGCATAAGAGCATCTGCCAAAAGTCATACATGTAAATCAATTAAAATTAGTAATACTAAATATGCAGTTATTCTTTAGCCACAGTAAAAATTTCGGTAATTTTTTAAAAATCACCCCAAAAAAAGAGTTTTCCACAACTGTTTAAATAGTTCCTGCAGTCACATTAAGCATTCAATGTGTTTTGAATAACTCTCGTGCATTACCAAAATAAAGAAATAAAACCGTAGTACAATTTAAGATTTCATATTGTGCTAAATTGTTTCCTAAAAAAAATCTAACTGAAATTGTTGCGAGATCGATATGTTAACCCCTGTCTATTACTGACTAAGTGGTCTTAGAACGTCTCTCTCATGTAGTAGATCAGTTTTGAAGGCACTAGAATTATCGTTTCAATTATTTTTGTCATAATTCACTGCAGACCCAAACCTTTAAACATTGACTACACCGATAACTATCCAGCAACTGAATGATGCCAGATGCCTTTGAACAGCCTACTTTGAATTGTTGAATACTCATGAACAGTGGTAGCATCTCCAAATCAGGTTAAAAATAATTCATAATTTCAGTGGTCTGCTTCACCTGACAAATTATGAAAGCATTCGTTAGTCTAAGGGAGCAGCGTTCTTTTTTTGTCCTGTTCTAGGTGAGACATCTGTTCTTCGATCAAGATTTGAGGAGGAACGAGCGAGAAGGAATTGTTATTCCATATTGTTCAGTATGCTGACAGAGAGCACACCGAGTTTTAAAATACCCACATTGAATTCAAATGACAGAGGGAGATAATGAGAGTGTTTGATGTGACACGTCCGCCGGAGAGATTTAACAAAGGCAGTCGACTGCACTAAGCAACCACATTACAGGTCAGTTTACGACACACTCTCTCCCACATACACACACACAGCTGATAGAGCCTTCAGTCAAAGCTGTTCATAGTTTCTACCAGTCCTAATAATCTTAAAGTGGAGTGATAGTTGTGCGTCTTCAACCCCTGTCTTCTGGGTGAAAATCAGGAAAATAGGAAAATATGCACGAACACATTGCCTTTGTTTTGTGGTTTCTTTAATAATACCATTAGAGCTGTGCTTGTTAATGTAGAGCAAGAAGTGTGAACCTTTCTGACAATGATTTCTACCACTGTGCGTGTACGTGTGTGTGAGGAAGACAGAGAGAGAGAGAGTGAGTGGGCATGCATCTACATTACAGACCATTGGCTGTATCTGGAAACAAGACTAATAAGCAACCCCCACAGGTAAAGCAGGCCTGTAGAATTGAGTGACAGATGTGAACTAACATTGGGCTATGCTTATTCTAACTGATAGAGAGATCACAGCCAAACATGCCAGGCATTGTCATTGCACATAACGACACAGAAGACACTTTACTTACTACTTATAGTGCAGTCTTGTTTATGTCTCTCTCTCTCTCTCTCACACACACACACACATACACACACACACACACACACAAACACACATACACAAAATATCATGGAAAAGGAGAAGTATATGCATTATATATATTATCTATTATTCTTTTGCATGGATGGAGGTTTCACCTCCAGTATAGCATTGTTAAAAAAGTTGCTAAAAGGTTCTTCGAAGCAGTTTCAGAAAAGGACCAGCTCTGTTTCTCCTAAAGAACTTTTAGTGGATCCTTCCATTAATTAAAATAATGCTAAAGAACCATTTTTTAAAAATAAATTGCAAGAAAGAATCTTTCTGAAGTTTAAAGAAAATAATGTAAAGTTCTGTACCAACTGAAGTTTTTTTTTCTAGAACTATTAAGCCATATGCAAAACCACCCTTAGTCAAGTTACATGTTTTGTTGATTTTCCAAGTGAAACCAAGTTAAAATATCCTTTACAGACAGCATACTTAAATTTAAAATTTGTTTTCCCCCCTTAGTACGTTGAATTTAGTATGTTGTAAATAAACAGTAAATGTCCATTAAAAGATGCAGAAGAGTGTTCTCTGTAGCGGATGTGTTAACTTCTTTTCACTTTCAAAAAGTCAACAATTTGCCTTTTTGATTTTTGCATATAACTGTATATACTCAAAAGAAGCATCTAGAAACCTTAATTTCAACTGGACATCTAATTTCCAGTCCCAGGAAACAAAGTGTAAAGTATTAAAAAATGTAATTGAGTGTTATATTAAACATCCATGGCAGTTTGAATGAAAAGAAGATAATATAATAAGAATACAATAAAACTAAACTCAGAAATTGCTAATCAGATCAGAACTGGGCCTGATATTCAAATAAGCATGCTTGATTGACGTCTTTCTGTCCTACACTTGCTACACTGAAGCAGAACTAAACATGACAGCACAAGCAGGTGGAAATGAGTGAAACAGGTACTACATATGCAGGTTGTGTAGACCTTGCTTTGTCCACGGATCACCAAAAACACTATCCAGCTTTTTATGTGGCTTCATATAGATAGGTAAGGTTCTTATTCACATTGCTCCTGGATGTACGCAGGGAATGCTGGCATGACTAGTTGAACGAACAAAGTAACAGAGCAGTAACAGGCAGGCAGACAGATGAGCTAGCTTCATTAATTAGCTTTGTTCAATTGGTTGTTAGCTTTCGCTCCGTTGTTAGCTGTTGACTGTTAGCTGATATGACAGAGACAGTGGGGAAACGCAGTTTTGTTGAAGCTGTGTGAGTGAGAAAAGCCACATCAGCCTTGTGAATGGTGAGAGTAGATGTTTATGTAAGCACTACCCAAGATTAAGACTTACCGATTTTTATAAAAAATTTTTGGCTAAATACAGTATTTAGTGCACAATGGAAAGGTTGTCATACTTTGTACATGTACACCCAAGTCCATAAATATTTGAAAGCTGACAAAGTATTATGTTAGCTGTTCACCACAGCATCCTGGGGTTGACATTAAATAATGAAGATGAACTCAAAGTGCAAATTTTCATTTGAGAGTATTTACATCCAAATCAAGTGATCGTTGCTCCTTATTTTAAGGAGCTGAAAAGACACTTGGCTACTCAGCAGTTCCATCACCAGGTGTGTTATTTCCTGATTATTTCACTTACAAGTAAGCAGATAGAATGTCTAAATTTCAGGTGTGCAGCCTGGAGCATACTGCAAAGGCAAACTAAGACTTTTTAAGGCAAAGAAGAGGAAATGTTGTGTAGTGGCCATGTCAATCACCTGACCTCAATCCAATCGAGCGTGCATTTCACGTACCGAAGGCTAAACTGAAGGCTAAAGTAAAAAACTCCTCAAGAACAGCCCAGGATCTGATGATGACTGTGGGTTCCAAACTTCAGCCATTGACTGCAAAGGATTTGCAGCCAAGTATTAAAAATGACAACTTAAGTTGATTGTTAGTTTGTCCAATTATTTTTGAGCCTCTAAAATTGGGGCAGAAAACATTTTCAGATTTTTCCGATCTGTGTCACTGTCATGACCACCAGGCACAGAAATAGTAATATTAACCAATAATATCATGTTTTACCTTCCCCCTCCCACCACTCCACCTATCATCAAGTGAAATGCTCAGAGACCTTCCTTCTACTGAAATTTAAATTTTTAATATGTGATGGAAAATGTGTAAGACTGTAGTTATTGCTATCTAAGAACATTCATTTATGTAAGTTAGATATGATTGTCTTAATAAATTAGACTGAAGAACATAAATCATACTATAACCATTCCTTCGCATCTTAGTTCCAGAGAAATAGACTGACAACCCAGAAGCCTTTAAGCATTGGGAGATCAGGCTTTTGAAAGCTGGATATGTTGTATTTCATAATCATCACGAAGCCAGGGAACAATCCCCCCCTCCACTCCTTCTCAGGATGGTACTCTCTGCTCAGTGAAGCTTCTGTGATCCCTCCCCCCTCTTTTCCCTGTCGGCTGGCTGTAGGCTCGGCTGATTAGCGCTGACGGGCCCTGGCATCTCTCCTGGGAACCAGACCAGGTCTCATGACTGGCTTTAGATAGAATGATCTAATGGGGTCACACTTTAAGTCAAGAGTCTATTAATAAGAATCAATAAATACGCCATAAGAGATGCAGAAGATGACAGCAGACACTGAAGCATTGTAACCAAGGTGGATGAGCTCGGAGCTGCAGGGGCCCAGAGAGGTAATGCCACCCCATCACGAGGATGAGTGTGTGTGTGGCAGTGTGTTCATCTGTCCAAGCAGCAGTCTTAGATGAGGCTGGTGGCCTCCTCATTCTGCTTGGAGAGATTTTTACAACCAATTAAAGGGGAATTCAACAGATCGTTCAACATTTCTGTTTAATTAAGTGGTGAAGATGTAAACAAAGTCATTCAGTTGTGATTTGAAGTGCTGTGTTCTAGAGAAACTTACTGAGTCGGAATTTTTTACAGTGGTGGTGGATAGGAACCAGATGTCTGGAGCATTTAATGCCTCTAAAATAACACATGAAATTGCTAATATATTGCCTGATGCTCGAGACATTGTTTTACGATTGTTTTGAGACAAGCTTTTGCACTAAAACATAGGTCATTTTAAAGGGGACTTCCACTATTTTAAAAAATTGCATAATGAAATTCATCCATTCATAATGAAAGTGATACAATGTGGTTTTATGTGAAATACACTGTTCTAGAGAAACTTAATAATTACAAATATATTGCCATGTGTCTGATACATTGTATTACAATAGTTTTATGATGAGCCTTGGCTTAAAGCATAGTTTTTAAAGAGGTAAATGCAGGGCACAGTAAGGCAAAATAGAACCAAACAATGATTTTTTTATTATTATTAAAATTACATATAAAATCTCAGAAGACATGTAGGTTCCTTGGTTCATTAGCATCTCTGTTGGATTGTTTACATCTCAATGACTTAATTATACATACATTTTGAAAAATTGGTGGAGTTCCCCTTTAAGGCAAAATAGTACCCTAAGAAACCCTTTTTTCCAGATTTATCATTATTTTACCGTTATCAGCATCACATGGAAAAACATATAAAAGCATGTAGGTTCCGTGGTGGTTTTGGATAGTAAATAGCACCACTGTACATCAATTTTGTCTTTGGAATTTCCCTTTAAGTTATGAATTGAGTTTAGCAGACATTTTTATTGGCTATAATTCTACTGTAAAAATAGTGCTGAAAGTTCTATAAAAAGACTACAGGAAGTGTGAATTAAATCATGTGTATTTTTCAATGTTAAAAAAAAAATTTATAAATCAGTAATCGATCTTATCAGGCCTGCTGAATAGAAGAAAAACTCACACGTATGTATATTATAGCAATGACACTGTGCTATGACTTTAATAAAGACATCTAGACAGTAAGTAGCATTAGTCAGTGACCCGAGTGTGTGGGTGGAGGGGGCCTGTTAATTTGGGGTTGCAGAGGGACAGTGAAATAAATCAGGCCCAGCTGATGTGTGTGTGTCTCCCGTGCCTGCGGGAGTGTGGGTAATTGAGCATGTTCACTGCACCAATATTAAAGCCCTTTAAAAGGGTGATAAAACTAGCAATGTGGCTGTCTGCTGAGCACTGTGGGAAGTGTGGTCTTACAGAGCGAAGCTAAAGTGCAGCCTAGGAGAGCAGCCTGGCCTATGTGGTGTACAGATACGATGTCCAAAAGTTAGACACCTGCTCATCAAAAATTTCTTCTGAATGGTATTAATAGGGAGTTTGTCCTCCATTTACTACAGTAACAACCTCTACTCTTCTGGGAAGCCTTTAGATGTTAGAACATTGCTGTGAGGATTTGATTGCGTTCAACCACAAGGTCATTAGTGAGGTCAGTTCTAATATTTGTTGATTAGTTCTGAATGACAACTGACACTCCAACTAATTCCCATGACATTTGCTTTATCATTCCAGCAGTTCCACTGCTCCACAGCCCAATGCTGAGGGTCTTTAATCTCCTCTAGCTGACTCTTAGCATTTGGGCCTGGAAAACTCATATTTAGGTGCTCCAGAGTGTCCTATTCTATTAGCAACGCTTATCTTTGGAGATTATACAAGTTGTGTTTGCACAGTTGATCACCTGTGTCAGCTATGGATGTACCCTAAGAAGCTGGATTCACTAATTCTAGATACTCGTGAAAAAAAAAAAAAGATACATCAATAATTGATTTCATCAGTCCAGCTGAAGAGAAGAAAAAAACACACAAATGTATATTACAACAGTGGCAATATGCTATGAATCTAATAAAGACATCTAGACAGTAGGTAGCTTTAGTCAGTGACCCAAGTGTGTGGGTGGAGGGAGGCTGTTAATTTGGGGTTGGGCTTTTGGACATACAGTACAGTGCAAAAGTCAGAGACCACCTTTCATTTATTTCATTTCCAGTCAAAACAGCATTTAGGTACAAGTTTTTTTTTTCACTTATGAACTTGACTTTCCCTTTTCTAATGCAAGTGTGTTATATATAATCCTTTCTCTTATAATAATAATAATAATGATAATAATAATATTCTTAAAAATAATAACTTTTGCATAATTGTTGTTTAGGCTGGAAATTGTTTATATATAAAGTATATATAGAATATAGGATACAATCTGTGAATTTGTCAAATGTAAATGTATAAGAATATAGAAGGAAAAATGATAACAATCACAACAGAATTCCAGCACTAGGTGTTAAAAAGGGTGGTTTAAGATAGTGTGTGCTTTTATCAATCACATCAGCCTGAAGAAAGAAACGCAGACAGCAGTTTCCTTAAGCTCTTCCTTTAAACATGGCCTTTTTGCGTGCTGGTAGTGCTGAGAAACTGTGGGAGCGAGGTGTGTGGGTGTGTGTGTACCACAGGCGTGCGTGCTGTCTTGAGTCAGGAGTTGCCATACAGTTGGAATTCAGTTAGCTGAAGCATGCTCTGATGTGAAGCATATGATATTACTTAGGTAGGCACGAAAGCAATCTGTTTTAATATCAGACACTTTGCTGCTCAGAATGTCAAGGTCAGCAGAGGCGAGGCCCGAGTACTGGCAGAAAACAAAGGCTATAAAATATTAAGCACTGATGCCAGTTTCTTACTACTGCACATTAAAACTTGTGGCAAATTGCTACAAATGCTCCATAAAATGGCAATGAAACTTAAATGTGTGTATAATAAGCTGTAGAAGCCGTGCAGCATTGGTCGAGGGCAGACTTTGCTTTTTCCTACTCCAGCTATGTATAACATTGGCACCAGGCGAGCAGGCCCATTATCAGAGCTAGCTTCAGGAGCAACTTCTGCCAGGAGTTTGTGGCACACTTGAAATGAGAAACATCTTAAAGGAAGACAGATGGGCCAATCAGCTTTGTGTATAATAGCCCACCTGTCCGTCATAACTGAGTGGGGGAATGGGGGCTGCAAACAGGGCATAGTAAAGCTGTGAAAGGACTAACAATAACATCCCTCTCCAGCCACAGATATTCTGTGATATAAAATTACAGCCATGTTAATCACGAAAACAGCAGGCCTTTCAAAACGGCTAGCTAAACAGGAAATGGGTCTCTGAATGAGTGGTAGGTGGTAATAATGTGCCTGGAGCTGCATGCCGCGTGCAGATGACGATGTGTAGCTGAGTAGCTCTGTTCTTGTGCGTGCACATGTACCCATGTAATGATGCAATGAAAATTCATGATGCGAGCATGTTAACTCCTGAGTTCCATGACATGAATTAAAAAAAGGGCCTCATTTTGATGCCTAATTATTTTTTGGACCTGACAGCCTTGTAGCGGCCAGCTCATTGTAGGTCACAATAGTTTCATTGGTTTCCTGAAAAGAAGCACAGCGGTAAGCAAACCCATAATTACCACCCATAATGACAACATTCTCTCTACATGCTCTCCTATAGAACAACTCGTATAATTGTGCTTAGTTTCCAAGAATATCTGGGATGCTTTGAGACTGTCGCGTCCCAAAATGTTGTTCGCTTGCATTTTTAACACCCTCGTTTTCTTACATAACAAATACTACATTTGAACTTTTAAACTTGCAGTCTACAACAAAAGTAGCTGAGCGTACTTGTTCTTGTACTTACTCAATATAGCTGACCATGAATATAAAATGACAGATGAATTCCGAGGCAAGTGTATTGATCTCCAGGGTGAGGTAAGCACATTTTATATGCAGCAGTGCATGTGGTCAGTGGAAATCTTGTGTCTTTGCTAATGCTTTATTCCAGTATTTCAGCTTTAAAGATCTTTTTGAGGAAGATTCATGGTCATATCTCAGTAGAAGGTTTGTATGCACTGCCTTGTTTTCAGAGATAAACTTGAGTAGCCAAGCAGAGATTCTTTGCTCATGATGAAAATAGCTTCTTCTGGTGAGTGTGGTCGGCTAGATTCTGGCCATGTTTTTGAGAGGCAGGACACACAGTGAAACTGATGTGTGTGACGGACGCCTGTGGGTATCCAATCACAGAGGTTCCCCAGCCAAGCCAGCTCAGCGAGGCCCGTGTCAGTCACATGGCTAATGACCACTTCAGTGACGGCTTCCTATCAGCGTAATAAGAAGCACCTGTTAGCAGGGAGCCCAAACTCGGAGAGGGGTGTAATCAACCCCGGGGGACTGATTGAATCTTTCCTCCTGACGGTGGAGACGCGCTCCAGCGCAATGCTGCCTCCGCCCCAGCCCGCTGGAAATGGATCTGTGCGGATTAGCCTGGACCTGAGAACCGGATGAGCCTTATTGGTTTATGATTGGTCCGAGCCTGACCACATTAACCCTCTGATTGTTCAAGAAGACATTATTAAAGGCTTCCAAAGAGAAAAATTACAGTCTTGATCATCCTGGTCCTAGCAAGCGCAGGGGAAACGTGAGGCCGGGGAAGCCCCCGAAAAGGGCTGCAGAGAGAATGTGGCTCCTTGTCGATTAAAGCTATTGTGCAATTTTATGTCATCTCCAGCACAATGAGGGATGAGATTAAGTTCAATTTGGGCCTGCACTAGGATTTCCCCACCTCCGTCAGGGCCTAAGCCCTGCCATGTCAACCAGGCCCACTGGGAAATCAGCCATCTCCAGACAGGTCACCACTGGCCCATGTATATATTCATGGGCTTAATCTCACATCATTTCTGCACTGTGGGGAAAGAAGCGTATTTAATTTACACTCGCTCCATTTGGTTCACACAACGCACACTAGGGAAAAATCCATACATGCGTCTTCCATAGTAAAGTTTCTTTCGGCCAAGGGAAAATATCTTAGGATGCAGGATCTGGTTTGTGGAATTCAACCCGAACGCTTGAAAACAGCACGGCCTCTGTGGGAGTCAATTTAGGTGGAAGGCTCCAAGTTGTCTCCAGCAGATGCTGAGTGTGTATTAAACAGATTAATTATTAAAACATGCTTGACAGATGAAACGTGGGACCTCGGGCTAAAGAGGGAATGTTTGTTCTTCTGCCATATACTGTAGTCATTTGGTTTCAGCTTGCAAGTTATTAGGCACCTTGTTGAGGTTTTTGTGGGTTTGGTGTCATATGGGTTGTGCAGAAACCGTTTGTGCCTGTCCAAGATGGGACATCTGATGAAAATATGAGACGCTGTTTAGATTTGATTTGGCGAATCAAATAGTCTGTCAGCAGGTGGTGTGGACTGTCCAGAGAATTCATTACAAGTGCTGAGGCAGTGATAAACCACTGTATATCCAGTACAAAACAGAAAATTGCTTGGGCCATTCTTAGTGTCTGGATTGCATTTTTACTGTTAAGTGATAAGCCATTAGACTGATTATTTGTGATTAGCTTATTCAAGCAAATTGGCAGTGTAGACTTGACATACCATAAATCATTTTAGCAAAATAAAATGGAAGCAAAAGGACAATCTCCTTTTGTGTTTGTTACCATCATGAAATCGTCATGCATATTTACCAATGGGAGAATGCAGGATGGCTGCCAAAGTCCTAAACAGTGGTGATTTGAATTCCCATTTTGGAGAAAAGAGGGAGATGTGTTGGTAGTGGCTCACTATAAAAAGTGGGCAAGGAGGAAACCACGGCGGTGGCACTGGGGCCGAGGACAGAGAGCGAGTTTGCCTGGAAAGCAGATCTGCATCTGGCAAAGGGTCTGAGAGCCACCTGCTCCAACAAGCCTTCCCCCAAGCCGTCCTCCAAACATCTGACCATGAAAATTGGGAACAAATTATTCTGTCCGAGATCTGAGTGTTCTCTGGTGCAAAAACGATCAAGAAACGGCCTAGACTTTATCTCCCATTAGACTCCGAAGACACGTGGCAGCAGCCACCGGTTACCTGGCCTCCCTGTTGACAGCGCTGTCACAGGCAGGTCCCCCCAGCCCCCTGCCAGACCCTGGGGAATGGGCCTCAGATGCAGATCACCACGATTAGCGCAGGACAGCCCTCCCCTCGGAGCGATTAGCATTCCCCCAGCGTGACCTACAGGTGTAGCCCAGATTAAGTGAATAAATTCATCGCCCAGAGAATCACTGGGCCTGACCCCCTGCTGCCGGGGCCTGAATGAAAATGTGCTAGGAGCTCACCAGCATGGCCGTGATTGTGGGCTAACCCTGGAGGACACAGCCCTGACAGCATGGTGAGGTGTTTGGAGGAGGGGCGAAGGGGTGGAAGGCTGCAGGAGAAATGGGCAATGTTTTCAAGGTTTATTTTTGAAACAGTTTATTTGTTCCCTTGCTCATCCCAAGCCTGATATTTTCCACATCTTTTATTTTTGCTAGTGTGTCTGGGTATGTACACATGGGTCTTCAGGTAATTCATGCTCATGTTTTGTTTCCTGTAATTTCATCTGAAACTGGCTTGTTTGTCTTTCCCCGTCAGACCCGCTGGTTCTGTTGACATTTTTTTTTGTTATTTGTGTACTGCAAAGTGGTCCATTTTTCCCCCCTTCAAAACTGCTTTTCTCAGAGCATGTCAGGATGTCTTCCGAATTTACCTTCAGCTCCTGACAGGGCAACAAACCGGGTGTGTGTACGCAAGCAAAGATTCCTTTGTGCCCTAAGCATTTTAGTTAAGCCAGGAACAGGCTCAAAGGCTGTCAACACAAACACTGCCAGGTCGCTCTCAGCTGCACCCCCAGTAAAGACTGAAAGCTGGAAACAAATACGGCTCCTCATACACAGTGCTCATTACATGGATTCTCATTCCTGTTCAAAGCTGCAGAGTTAGGATACAGGAACCATCAGAGCGTGCTTAGAGTAATCAGACATATGATTTGCTTTAGAGGAAAGCCACTGTGCTTGGTCCACCCTTTAGGTTGACTTAAGTTGTTAATGAAAGCAATTAACTGGAAATTTACTGATTTCACCCTGTGGCTTTTAGATAGCAAAAGGGGAGCAGTGCAGTTTAGCAAGTTATTTGCATAGACTCTAAAAATAAGAATTTCTTAATGATTATTGGACAGTTTAGGAAGACTTAGGAAGGTTTAGTTCATTGGTAAAGAACTTTTACACGATATAGAGATTCAACCTGTATTCTTCACACTCATACATCTCATCAATGGAAAGGCATCTTCTATGATATCACAAAAAAAATTCCCCATTTTTTCCACCTTTAATTTTTAGAGTGTAGGCTATTTTCTGTAACATATGATTATTTCCATCATCCACTGAAAGTTGCTACCATCAGTTACATGGCATAGTTACTGTATTTTTTCCCTCAAATGATTGTTGTTAGTAGAAAGAGCATGCTGTTTGTCTCCAGTTGCTGTAGTGCTGTAGGGTTGGATTGAGCACAACATTAATGCCATGCATACACACACACACATGTGTATAAATATATATATATATATATATATATATATATATATATATATATATATATATATATATATACATGCAAGCTGGAATCATTGATCCTTTTCTGTCAGTTTCGTGTTTTATTCAAAACAGCAATGCTGTAGCTGCTATTGAGTTGCAGGGCTTCTCTTCAGCTTTCCCATGGATGACAACAATTTGCCCTTGTGTCTCAGAAACATCAAACCGCTAACTGTCTGTGGCACCCCATGGAAAGCCTGTACTTGTGGTTGTTGTTTTGAACTCCTAAGTCGTTTGCTGCTAGCTATATGCAGAGCAGACAACAGCAAAGGGAGACGTCTCGTAAACCGCAGCTTTGCTCTAGTCCCCGTGCATCCCTTATTGCGTCACGTGGAAGTGCAGATTTTAGTCGAGGCATTTAACATATGCTAGTCACCATAGCAAGAGGGGGCACACCATAAATACAAGAGCAAGGTCCGTGCAGAGTTCAGTCTATATCCTCTGCATATTTGCTGCAATTGAAATTTTTTATATTCCCTTTGGTTTCACTCAGGAACACTAGGCAACCACAATTTCAAATTCTCATGTCATCTTTGACTAAAGAAAGTGACTCTGAAACTATGTTTGGGTTCCAAGATGGTCCTAATCTATTCCAGCTAACCTCTACTGTCAGAGTCTGTCAATTTAACAAGAGAGAGAGTTGCCATTAGCTTGAATTATAGAGAATTTTTTCCAAAACAACTTTTCAAAGCCTGGCTATTTTTCAGTTTCCTCCTTTGCTATTTATTTCAATCATATTTATTTGTTATCAATTATTGAATTAGCCTGTGCATTAAAAGCCAAACTTCTCTCTGTTTGCTTGAACAAGCCAATTTGCTTTACATATTCAGAGCAGTTCATCTTTTCATTAATTACATTAAGCTTGAGAAATGAGACGATTAAGCTCTCATTTAACCCAGATCATTCTGCCTTGCTCCTATTAAAGCGACCTCTTATTCTCCATTGGCTTTGGTCTTCGGACAGTGAACTGTGGGTCTCAGGCATGTCTGGTCTGCTTCTTCATATTCAGCATTAATTGAGTGATAATGAAGTGGGCTTGCTGAAGATTGTCACTGGAGGTGCATTCGTTTCAATAGAAGTGGGTGGATTAGGCCCCGTCTTAGCGCCCAGGCCGCCTGTGCTGGGAGAAAGTGTTTCAGGGCTCAACTGGCCACAGATGAACATAAGGGCCATTAGCATAAAGGTCAGACCGTGTGTGTGTGTGTCTGTGTGCGCACCTATCACTTTATCCCACCTATATGTCTGCGATCTCCAGATTATGGTCAAACGCTCACGAAAATAAAACTGTGGCCAAAACAAATACAGGGCATTAGAAATAATACAGCAGTGATTTGAGGAGCAGGTCTGACTCCTTTCTTCTTCTCCCTATCTTCTGCCATTGTTGTTATCAAATGATACAGTTGCTCAAGCACAGCGTTTGAATCCTAAGGACCTTGGGGAGCGGATTTGTCTCTCGCAAGCCCCCTTCTAACGGGGATTAAGGGGATTAGAAACCATAAAATGACCAAGCACAAACTCCCTGAGCAGCCCGGCCTTTCCCAGCACCCCCCGTCCAGGGATGGACCTGAGGCTGGTTTACAAAGTTCCCCTGAAAGGGTCTTCTTACCATGACAAAGGGCCCAACAATTCGCTGATCCGCCAGAATGGCACACAATGAACTTGCTGCGGTCCACCCAGCTCATTTTCATCAGAACAAATGGCATTACACTTGGCAATGACATTGTTCTAAACTCGAACACGGCGCTCCTCTTTCTTCGCGGAGCTCAAGGTGTCATATTAATTATTTAAATCTCCAGAAAATTTCCAGCTCTATTCCTCCAAGGCCTTACCCAGTGCCAGAAGGTCTGGAATCTGCATTAGTTTTGTTAATTAGAGCTGAAACAAGGCTTTGATCTCAATGAAAATCAAAAAAAAGGGAAACTTCCAGAATGAATTATTTTCTTTCTAACCTATTTTTCTGTAAGGGCTCTTTTTCCCCTCCTCGTGTGCGTTTATTATGGCTGTGTCAAACTCTGATTTAGCACACACAATAGCAAGCAAGAGGTCAAGGGTTTCTGCAGTTAACCAGTTTTATAAGGTCACTGCTAAAGGTAATCACAACACACATCTTATCTTGACAAGAACACTTTAAGCTAACATTTTCGCTGGAGAAGTGCTGATCACAATGTGTTTGTGTGAACATGTGTATGTGTTTTGGTTTTTTTTCCCCCATTCATGGTGGGAGGTGGTGGGGGTCAAGGAGGGAACAATGTTCTTTGTGTTTGCCAGAAAAAAACTTCCTCTAAATCCTCCATCAACAAGGACCTAAGACAAAAAGCATGTAATTACAATTCTTCCTAATTATCAATATTCACGACTATGCTGCATTTACAGATTTGCCAGAAAATACTGTGTCTGTAAATATGCCAAAAAAAAGATCACTTTGCATGGAGACCCCCTGCCAGAGAACAGTTTTATGCCATCTGAAAACACTGAAAGCATTGATTCTGACACTAATATCAGAATACAGAGTATGGTAAATTATATAAAAGCACAAATCTTCAGCCAAACATTGATTTACAGAAAGTTTAAACATTATTGAGAGAAAGAATATTTCTTTGCGAAAATATTTTGCTGTAACAATAACAGAGAACTGAAAAGTAAGTAATAGCTTTGCCATAGCATTAATTAAGTGAACACAGTCATGTTATATGCTTAATTCTTTGAAATAATTATTCTGTACAGTACTGTCAAAGACCTTTCATTTCTTCAATTTCTTGTCAAAATGACCATCAAGTTAAGCATGTAAGCATTAAGCTATTCGTTTTTTAGCATCAGGGAAAAAAAGCAGAAAATAAATTTAACAGAAAATTACACAGAAGCATCAACCACTTGGATATTATGTCAAAATTTTCTGTATATAATGTGTCTACTCTTTGAATTTATTACAACTTCCATTCTTTTTGGGAGACTTGCTTTCAGCTGCCGTGGATATTTTTCCACACCTCCAAAGTTCAATCTTAATAGTTGGTTGCATTTTCTGCTTCTCACGGTCCACATAATCCCAAACACATTCAGTGATGCTGACATCTGGACTCTGGGATGTCAGTGCATTGATCTGAAAACACCAGCAGCTTCTTTGTTTGGTTGTTTGTTTTTGTATATTTCCTTTTCTCAGACATGATAAATAATGAGTTAGATGGTTTGGCTGAGAGCTTCTGTTTATTTAACACTCTACAGATTCCGAGTTGTGCTACTTTTACACTGGTCTGTAAGCACCTTATCAAACTTCCCATGTTTGTATAAGCAGAATCAGTGATATAACAGTGTAGATTAGTTGGCACAATTAAACTATACATTTTGGGTTCACAAGGAGACTCTGCTTCCTTCTGAAGCTTCTTCTGAGTGCCTGGTTCAGTTCCAGGGCTTGGCTGGTTGTGTATATGGGGCCTATAATTCTAGTTATTCTTGGATGTAACTCTTCTGATTTTTGTTCTTCCTTTCAGTTAAACTAGAGATGTTTCATTGAGAGCACATGCACTTTTAGTAGCCATGTCAGTTATTAGGTCCTACCAAAATGCTATGGATCCCTCTGTTTAAGCAGCAAGATATTAGAGTCAATATCACACAAAATCAAGCGCACTTAGTGTTGGATTCAATGTCTGTCATTTATTGAATTTTTCAAGTAGTCAAAAGCAAGAGATGAAACAGAGATCTCCTGCTACACTGTGGCATTAATGCGTCAGACAGAGCAGGCCTAATATATTTCTATAATTTGTAGATATAGATTTATAAATAAAATTTATAAATAAAATTTTATTCAATAAAATAATCACACTTGCTGTATTTAAACCCTACAACTATGGTAGTTTTTTTTTACAAGCTTCAAATGTCTGCATTCAGTAGAACAGCCAAAAAAATGTTTGTGTGAATTGCTGTTTACTTAGCTAACATACTATTAGAATGTTAGCTAAGCTAACATAGCTAACATACTACTAGAACCCCTTAGAGACTGGCTCAGACACTGTATAAAGCCTATCTGTGCAACATGAGTATTTGTACATGTCTTTTGAGGGCGACCATCATCTAAATGTGTTGCAATATTGCCACAGTAGTTCCTCTAAGATAGGAGCAAGCTATAGTTTTAAAGGTTGACATTAACACAAGCTGGAGGTCATTTAAAGATAGGCCTACTCTTGCATTCATTCTTGTTAGCTCTGATGTGAGCCTTTTGCTTTGGAAGTTTTGTCCATATACACATTTACATTGATCTTCTTTCAGTTGCGATTGTTTATTATTCATGCTCCATGTCCCATGCCTGGTTAACTGTCCCTCAGCAAGAGGCGGTATAATCAACGTGCTCACTCCAATAACAGTTCGGCCGGTCAGACAGCGCAGCCAATTTAGCCCCTCCATTATCCGCAGCTTAGACGGAGATCAAACTCCAGTGTGTCCTGGACTCCCTCTTGCTCTCTTTCGGCCTTTCAAATCCCCCCATTTATTTATACCCCCTCCCTCAGCAGCCCACGTTAAGATTTAGCGCTGGAAAGTGAAATAATTACACAGGAGCCCAACTAGCCTGTGGCACAGGGGCTTGATGTTGACCCATCATGCCCAGGAGTCTGCCCACTCCCTAGGCTCACACGAACAGGCGTCAATGAATACAAAGGATTGAGGGGATTAGCCTATAAGACATTTGGTGGGCATTGTTCTCCCACCGTAAATGAGTTTCGCCGGTCGTTTGCGGCACGGGCCAGAGCCGGGACATCTCAGCGAGGAAATCTTATAATTACCCCTCTCTCTTTCTCTCTCTCTCTCTCTCTCTCTCTCTCTCTCTGAAAAAAATGACAGTTTTGGCCTCTGGATCCCAAATCTTGGACATTAGCAATTGAATAGAGAGCTTTCATACTGTATATCATTTTAATCTTTCATGTTTAGATGCACCAGATGGCTTATTACTGCTCATGCCGAGGAGAAAAGGAGACAAATGGCCTTGTCTTTTTTAGGGAGAGATCAACGGGGGAAAAATGGCATTCATATAGGGTGAGCTTTGGATAATTATATATCTGACTGTTTGGAGGCTGTGGAGCATCCAGCCTCCGCCTATAAATCATAAAACTATTAATAATGGACAGATGTGGGTCCAAAGGGATGATGTGCCTTTGGATAGGAAGCAAGAAATATGGGAAGCAAAGTAAAAAGGTGGAAGATGTATTATAGGTGTTTAATATAACGTATTTCCACACAGTTTCACCCAATCACAGAGCAAAAAGTGTACATATATTTGAATTTGAATGTGAGTTTTTGAAGAATAGAAAAGGTCATGAAGTCCACCTCAGGCTCTCCTCCTTGTCCGATACTGATATGGTCCTACTAGGGGTTGGCGATACAGCAAAAAAGTCATATCCTGATACTTTAAGACATTTTCTCAATACACAATACCTATCACAATGTTTTTGGCACATATACACAATGAAGCTGTATTTAATCAACATTTCACACTCTTAACTACATTCAGTCCAAGTAAAGAAGGCTAATTATTCTGTTTTGTGATACTTTTTTTTGTGATACTTTTTTTGATCCCACAACCGGGGAAATTCCACCTCCGCATTTAACCCATCCGTGAAGTGAAACACCACATACACACTAGTGAACACACACACTAGGGGGCAGTGAGCACACAGCAATTGCGGGTTAGGTGTCTTGCTCAAGGACACCTCAGTCATGGACTGTCGGCCCTGGGGATCGAACCGGCAATCTTCCGGTCTCAGGGCCAGATCCCTAACCTCCAGCCCACTGCCCGAAAATATGGACGGAAAATATTCACGGATTTGTGTCTCATCCTTTCACAGGGGCCATGCTAATCTTCTCTGTATCGATCCAATTTTAGTATATGCGCTGCGGTAGCGATAATAAAACATGTTAATAAAACGTGAAGCTGACCAGTTTTCTTAGTCTTGATCAGTACTGGTGATATCCATGATAACAAAATATATCACAAGCTCGATAAGATATTCGCATATTGGCCGCCCTAGGTCCTACAACACTAGTTTTCTAGCAATAATTCTTAGACACACTTTTATAGTATAATACAGTGGCAGTGGTTAATCATCTTGGCCATGCGGTAGGCCTGTGTTATAATGAGCAGTTTTGGGGTTAGCTGTGGTGTTTTTTTTTTTGTTTGTTTGTTTTTTGTTTTTTTGTTTGTTTTCCTTTTTTGGGGGGGTGGGGGGGCAGTTGTTGGTGGTCTCTTCTCTGTTTTATTTCATCTCGATGCACTTTGCATTTGGCTCCCTCCTCTCCACCTCTCTGTCAACCCTCCAAAAGGAAACAATAAGGTTTAATCTGCACTGCTGACAATGATGCATGGGCTGGATGAAAAACACTTTTCAGGTGTTGTCATTAAAAAGCCATTTTTTTCCATACCCTCCACCCCCCACCCCCCCAGTGAGAGAAATATAAAGAAAGGCCCCCAAAGTGTAATGCTTTAATACCTCTGAAGCTTTTCATTGGCATCTGTGGAGCGCAAGCTGCCGGGATTGTCTTCTCTTTTTCAATTACCTGATCCTTTCAACTTTGCTCAAAATGAAAAACGCATCTGCGATGGAGGTCCGGAGCTCAGACCATATCTCCTCGTGTGTGTGTGTGTGTGTGTGTGTGTGTGTGTGTGTGTGTTTCCCTTTGTTTCACGTCCTTCATGTATGGGGTGAGTGCAGGACTGCACTACACATTTTGCTTTTTGCTAAATAGTTAAAGAAATATTTAAGTAAGGTTAAGGCAAATTTTATACAAGAAACCTGCACATCTCTGCTACAAATGCAAATCTAAAATTTGGTCCAGCACTTAATGTTTATTCAGACAAAGGTAATTGAATGCATATTATAACTTACACCATAGGTGGGTTTAATTGGAACATGTGGAAGGACTATTTGTAACAGTTGTTAAAAAGTATGGTAAATCAATGCAAATTTTATTCATTTAACCAAAATATATAAAATGTCTACAATAAAATATGCTTGCCCTGCGATGGACTGGCGACCTGTCCAGGGTGTATCCTGCCTTCCTCCAGAAGACTGCTGGGATAGGCTCCAGCACCCCCCCGCGACCCTGACGGAGAAGCGGCTTAGAAAATGGATGGATGGATGGATGGATGGATGGAAAAAATGCTTATACTTTTTTATTTTAATTTAGTTTTGGCCACAAAGTATAAGACCAAACTTCAGCATGATAAAACTGAAAGATCTACGGTACATTTTCTATGAACCTGTGCATCCAAAAAAAAAGTTAAAAATCCAAAAAAAATAATAGTTTTTAATTTATGTGAGGGGTATATGGACTTTTATCATACTTTTATAACATATGTGAAAAGTACCTACACCCACTGTGGGGAGGCTGTACTTTAGCTTGGCTAGCTGTCACAGTAAATTGTTTACATGCTTCAAAATTATGTTTTAGAGTGGAGTTTGTATTTTTATATTAGTAAAATCTGCTGGCCAGCTTTGTTTAAGTGAACACTGTATTTTCATTACTGTAAGCCGCAACATAAAGAGGATGAGGGACAAAGAGAGAAAGTCTATTCAGAGTTATAGGCCCATTCCAATACTTTTTAAACTTAATCATCTATTGTAATAATTAAGTTTTATCAGCTGTTATATCTCCCTGTCTGAGTGTGTTTCAGTGTCTCAGTGTGTGACTGCAGGCATGATACAATCGATTACTGTGCCACATGTCAACAATCTGATTGGTTGGCACTCAGTTCGTTTGCATAAGGTTTGTCCAGAACAAGCAGAGAGATGATGTGCATCAGCGAATTGATGTCAATCAGATGTATATTTTGTCATCTCTTGCCTCATTATAGCACTGTGTGGCACATAATGTTCGATGTAAATTAGCAAAATAAATAAATAAATAATCATATTTAAAAAGGCAAATCGTCATCATCAAAGACATCGTCGGTCATATTGCATATACATTGCTTAAAATTTGAGCACTCCCAACTTAAAACACCTTCCCGCGTCCCTGGATAATAGTGCTGTAGGGAAGGTGATGACGAAAGCATGTTCTACTAGAACCTGTTCATCTACTTAGCTGTGTTATATTTTACCCCTTTTAGCTTGTGCCTTGCTCTCCCCTATAGACTGATTTGCTAATGGTTTCTGATCATCATGCTCTAACAACAGTTTAATGCTGATGTCATGCATTAAAAGAGGCCAATATTGATATGGGCCATAAAATGCACATACTAAGTACATGCTAAATGATAAATGGTTTGAATTATCATGGAAGCTCTAATATTAATAGCCTCAGTTTCTGACCTCACCAGGAAACACTGTGAAGATGATGAAATCTTCTTGCAAAGTCAAGTCCTTCTGAAAGCATTTAGTAAAATGACTGTAAGTGGATGGAGCTGATGTAGCCTGTTTGTAAATCTGTTTTGCAAGT
This sequence comes from Pygocentrus nattereri, assembly GCF_015220715.1. Classification (NCBI taxonomy): domain Eukaryota; kingdom Metazoa; phylum Chordata; class Actinopteri; order Characiformes; family Serrasalmidae; genus Pygocentrus; species Pygocentrus nattereri. Next base: position 31,300,427 of record NC_051216.1, read on the forward strand.
GCAAAAATATATGTAAAGCCCTAATTTAAAATGTGTACTGTAAAAAGTGTACAGTACTGTGCAAAAGTCAGTGACCACTCCTCATTTTGATAAATTTACAGCTAAAACAGACAACATACAAGTTGTTCATTTTTCAGGACGTACTTCTGCGGCCATTTCATATGGATCATTATACAGAAGTAGTTCAAAGTCTGAGTTGAAAACTTGCTTTGGACTTTTTTGATTAAAATCCTTTTGCGTTGAGTGACTGTAAACTTTGTTTATTGTTTGTTGTTTATTTTGTTATATTTTTATTAAAATAAACGATTGAACATTCCATTTTGACAGAACTTTACAAACTTTACCAAATGTTTTGGTAGTGACAATCTAACTCATTTTGAGAATAACTCTTTACTTAACTGTAAGAAGTGTGTTTTAGTAGTGACCATTCTTAATGTTACAACACCTTTACCTCAAAACACTGGGATCTAACTGCTCCCCATGTGGCCATGAGGGACAGGAATGCAGTCTCACATCCTGGTCTGAAATGTGGGGGTGTGGCTAAAATAAGCCTTCACCTACAGACTAAAACTTGGTGTTTCGGTAGTGACATGAAAACGTAAGACAGCATTACTCAGCAGAATGGTCCATATACAGTTTGCATGTGGAAGGGAAAAGTCAAAGGAATATAAGTGAAAAAAAAAACAGTTCAAATGATTAAAAGATACAGACAAACCTAGTAGACCACCAAAACTGTTACTATCAGATAAACAGTACTTTTGTCTTGGAGTTTAGGATTACTTGGATCATCAGAAGCAGAAAATACAACCAACTTCTAAGACTGAAAAAAAATACCTACAGATTTCTTAAAAAAATGAAAACAAAGTCTGCAAAAACAATAGAGTCTGTAATAAGGTAAATGTTGGACACTGAATAGTGAAAATTTTCAGCCTTTTTTCCCTGATGCTGAAAAATGAACAACTTAATGGCTGTTCATTAAACAAATGAAGGGTATTCTCTAATTTATACAGTGCTGTATGATGTGATATAAATAGGTTCTGATCCAAACCCAACCTGCAGTGTTTGTAATTCCCTTATACTGAGAGATTATTGGAGTGATCTCAGCAATATCATTTTACAACGAGGAGCAATTCTACAATGGAATAAGTGGGTGTAGTTCAAGTTCAAAGTAATGCATGCCGAAAAACACCTACTGGAGAACCATACAGTATTTACTGCTACGATTTTCTCTGCAAACGTGCCTTTGTAATTCTCCAGTGCCTATGCAGTTTCTGCCGAAATGTGACATTAAAAATCCCTGCTCTGATGTTTAACTCCGGTATCAGTGTGTGTGCTTTGATCTAAGGAGGGCAGGTGATTAAGTGTGGAAAACATGATCTTTGTGAGTGGAGAGCACGCCTCGGCGATGACACACAGTTTATAGAGATCACAGCTCCGCAAATATTTATGTTGCAAGAGACGAGATGAAAAAAAAGCACTTCAGTGAGAGTGCATGAACTGCAGTCAAGTTCAGATTAAGCCTGCGCTCTTTGAGCGCATCCATGGAGCGCCTTTCTTCTATAAAAGATGCTCAACACTTTACAAAAACAAGTGCAAGTTTACACCTCAGCAATCTGATACCAAAGTAACTGCACAATGCTTTGGGGCAAATAAAAACAAGACAAAAAGCTGTTTTGATTTCAAATTGAAAAGCAAAAAAAGGCAGGGGGAGGCTCTGAAGCTATAGTGTCTCCCCTTCTTGCCTTTCAAAGAAAAGTTTTTTTTTTGTTTATTTTTCAAAGCCAAATGCAGCCACAAGAGTCCTATTCTTTAACAACTGGTTGAAGTTTGGACTGTAAGAGAGAGAGAGAGAGAGAGAGAGAGAGAGAGAGAGAGAGAGAAGGCTCTACACTGACGCTGTGCTGTCGGGGTGAGTGCAGATGCAGGATGAGAGGAGGCAAACTTGTTCTTCATGGAGTTTCTCTGAAAGCCTGCACTCACGGTATTAAGAGCCCTTCATCCAGCCATGTTTACACCCTTTAGACCTGTAATCTTTACTGAAGAAAGGCTGGTCCATCTAGTTCAGTCTTATTAGGAACACCTCCATGCAGTTTTAGCCCTACAACATGCCTCTCTGAGGGAATTTCCACCAATTATTTTTTATTTCTACTTGCTTCATTTGTTAAGATGTAAACAAAGTCATTCAGAGTGGTTTGATGTGAACGCTCCATTCTAGAGCAACATTATCCTCCTTTGCAGCCTGCAGCAGTTTAACCCCAGCTCATTCACACTGAAATTATAAGGAGTGTTTCAGCCTGGATTGCTTTTTGAATGGCAAAGAATCAGAACAGAGCAGATTTTGCACAGATCAGTCTTAAAGGCATGACTCAGTTCTAAGGGATGAAGAGAGGTTGGAAAATGCTAATGTATAAATGTATAATGAGTTATTAATGTTTTTGCAGTACAGATACTAGTCAAATGTCATAAATGGACCTCAGACAAAAAATAAAATACAAGAACATAGCAGTGTACCACATGGGGCCTTTTAATGTGACCTTAGAAGGCAAGGCGAGGATTTACAGCAACCGCTTGAGCGCTTTTTCAGCACAAATGCTCTTTTTTTTGTTGATTTATCCCCTTCACATTGTTATCGTTCTACTTAATTTTTTACCAAACAAGTCACTTTATTTATAACAACACGGGTCCCTGGTGGCTAATTATAGTGCGGCTGTTGCACTCACTTGAAGTTGCACCCAAACAATAAAAGGCCACTTTGCCTGTTCTTGTGTTTGTGTTCAGAGGGGCCCGCTTCAAAACTGCTTGTGTCGCGAGCGTTTGGCCAACAAATCGTTTACATGGCTGCATGGTAGAAGGATCACACAGTGCCAAGGTTGCCTCCTACTGTGCTCTGTTACGAGCATCTGAGAAAGTGCTAGAGCTGGGGCGAAAAGCTGGCGCACTACCGAATCTTGCCACTTTGTAGATCATTAGCGCTAGTCTTATAGTCTCGTTGGGAAATACATGCTCTTTCTCGTTCTCTCTCTTCCACTCGAACACACATGCTGATGTACTGGATTTTATACTAGGTGCTTGAAGGGGCATACTGACCTAATACTACAATTTTACGTTTTTTTTTTTTTGTTTTTTTTTTTTGTCATGTTATGCAGCATCCTGTGGCTCAGCATTATATCCCTCAGCCTCATTGGTTTGAAAGAATTCTTGCTTTTTATGTCATTTCCATGGTCTTGTTCATTAATGTTCTCTTACTAGAGTACCCAGCATATATTATGGCTAGCCTAGGCACTGATCAATAAACTAATAAATACAACCTAGCTAGCATTAGTGTAACTTTCTTGCTAATCAAACAAAATCATAAAGAAAACAGTGATTGTATTTCCATTACAGCACAAAAGGGATGCAAGACAGAAGTTTTTACCCTTTCAGACTGAGAAAAGAAGTCAACTTTGAACTTTCGCTTTCCAATTATGGTCACCCTCATCTGATGTTTCTGTCATTTGATAGCCCGTTCTCTCCAGTGTGCTGTTGATTTGGAGACAGTTTCCACAATTATATGGCTGTAATAAAATATTCAGCTTCCTAACTGTAACATTAACAATCGGCCTTCCGTCTACATTTATCAGTTAGCAAAAAAAACGTTCCTCCTACCTTTAAGATGCATCTTCAGAAAGGTGTTTTTGTAGTCTGTAAACTTGCTCTAAAGACCACTGTGCCACACTAGGACATGAGCAGTATGTTCAGATGCAGTAATGGGTACATTTTATATTTTGGTCAGAATGTCACTAAGGCTCTAAATGGAGTTTTCAAGGGTTCAATTAAAATGTGCAGACGTGTATATTCTCTGTAGAGGATGTGTTAACTTATTTTTACTTAGACAATCAACAAAATATGACCTTTGACTAGGGGTGCCCAAACATTTGCTTACAATGGAAGTCTTGCCCAAGGACTCTTATTGGTATAGTGTAGGGTGTTTACCCAGGTGGGGATTGAACCCCAGTCTACAGAGTAGAAGGCAGAGGTGTTAACCACTACACTAAGCAACCACCACAAATATATCTATGTACATATTTGGTTGCTGTATGCTTTATCTAATTTCTGTAGCTTGCTTTCTTGCTTTTATTTATGTACTGCAAAGGTAAGCTTTACCCCTACTTTTATTATAGGTGCTCATAAGCCAATTTTAATTTGAACAGGTGCTTAGGCCAGTTTGAATGCAGCACAAGACTTTCATACTAAGTGCTAGTGCAACATGGGGTTTTTATACAACCCCAATTCCAATGAAGTTGGGACGTTGTGTAAAACATAAATTAAAACAGAATATGATGATTTGTAAATTCTTTTCTACCTATATTCAATTGAATACACTACAAAGACGAGATATTTAATGTTCAAACGGATAAACTTTATTGTTTTTTTGCAAATATTCACGCATTTTGAATTTGATGCCTGCAACACGTTCCAAAGAAGTTGGGACAGGGGCATGTTTACCACTGTGTTACATCACATTTTCTTTTAACAACACTCAGTAAGCATTTGGGAACTGAGGACACTAATTATTGAAGCTTTGTGGGTGGAATTCTTTCCCATTCTTGCTTGATGTACAACTTCAGTTGCTCAACAGTCCGGGGTCTCCGTTGTCGTATTTTGCGCTTCATAATGTGCCACACATTTTCAATGGGAGACAGGTCTGGACGACAGGCAGGTCAGTCTAGTACCCGCACTCTTTTACTATGAAGCCACGCTGTTGTAACATGTGCAGAATGTGGCTTGGCATTGTCTTGCTGAAATAAGCAGGGACGTCCCTGAAAAAGACGTTGCTTGGATGGCAGCATATGTTGCTCCAAAACCTGTATGTACCTTTCAGCATTAATGGTTCCTTTACAGATGTGCAAGTTACCCATGTCATGGGCACTAACACACCCCCAGACCATCAGAGATGCTGGCTTTTAAACTTTGCACTGATAACAATCTGGACAGTCCTTTTCCTCTTTGGCCCGGAGGACACGACGTCCATGATTTCCAAAAACAATTTGAAATGTGGACTCGTCAGACCACAGGACACTTTTCCACTTTGTGTCAGTCCATCTCAGATGAGTTCGGGCCCAGAGAAGCCGGCGGCGTTTCTGGGTGTTGTTGATAAAGCTTTCGCTTTGCATGGCAGAGTTTTAACTTGCACTTGTAGATGGAGCGACGATCTGTGTTCACTGACAGTGGTTTTCTGAAGTGTTCCTGAGCCCATGTGGTAATATCCATTACAGAATGATGTCGGTTTTTAATGCAGTGCCGCCTGAGGGATCGAAGGTCACGGGCATTCAGTGTTGGTTTTCTGCCTTGCTGCTTACTTGCAGAGATTTCTCCAGATTCTCTGAATCTTTTGATGATATTATGGACTGTAGATGATGAAATCCCTAAATTCCTTGCAATTGCACGTTGAGAAGCGTTGTTCTTAAACTGTTGGACTGTTTGCTCACGCAGTTGTTCAGAAAGTGATGAACCTCACCCCATCCTTTTTTGTGAATGACTCAGCCTTTCAGGGATGCTCCTTTTATACCCAATTATGACACTCACCTGTTTCCAGTTAACTTGCTCACCTGTGGAATGTTTCAAACAGGTGTTTTTTGAGCATTCCTCAACTTTCCCAACTTCTTTGGAACGTGTTGCAGGCATCAAATTTAAAATGAGTGAATATTTGCAAAAAACAAAGTTTATCTGTTTGAACATTACATATCTTGTCTTTGTATTGTAGTATTCAATTGAATATAGGTTGAAAAGAATTTCCAAATCATCATATTCTGTTTTTATTTATGTTTTACACAACGTCCCAACTTCATTGGAATTGGGGTTGTACTAAGTGCAGTGGCTAGTTTGAATGCAGTATAGGGTTTCCATACTAAGTGCTGTGGGCAGTTTGAATGCAACATAGGGTTTACATACTTGTTGCTTAGACCAGTTTGAATGTTGGCACTTTGGCTTCCAGATGGTAGGGCTCGGGGTGTAGTGTATGGCAGTGTGAGAGAGAAGGCAGCCAGACAGCGCTTGAGGAAAAGTTATCTCAGCGCTGGACTATGTGTAGCATGCATCATTAATGACCTCCCTATCCAAGTGGCCACTCCTTGCCTTCCCTTGACTCTGGGATGTCAGTGGTTGGCTGTGTCCTGCACTGCTAAGTCTTGGACCACTCGAACGCAGGCCTTCAGCCCATATGCTTGCGGCAAGCCACACAGCCTGAAGGAAAGCAGGGGAAGAGCTGACAGCCCTGTCCGCCTAACGATCAGGGTCTAGGGGATCAAACATGAGGCCCACTCCCTGTCCCACCTGGCCCAGTGCTTGTGTCCCTAGCAGCCGGTCACCTCCAGCCCGCGCGGAGCCGTCCATCAGCTCCTCTTAAATTCTTTGTGTGTTACCGCATAATCATGCACCTGCCAAATGGCTCCTTGATATTGCTATTTTGAGAATAGAAATATGATGGGCGAGATGTGTTTTCTCCCTGTCGCCTTGGTAACTGTGTCAAGGACGGCGTTTAATTGGCCCGGCTTGTCCATTCTTCCCAACTGAAAAAGACCAAACAGAGCAGCTCAGATAAGCCAAAAAGCTCTACCCATGGTGATTAAGACGCAGAGGCAAATGCATATGTGAAATGGGTGCACGTGCTGTCCAAGACCCTTAGAGACTGGTTTCTGCAGGAGTGAAGCAGGTGCCGAAGCCACTGCCTTTAGATCAGCCAGCAACAGTTGCTTTCAAGAGGTACCTGTTCTGCCCTGATGAAGACATTGTGATTTTATTACGTCTCCCATCAAAATCACACCTCTGCGTATCCACACATAGCCATCAGATGCAATATCGGCTCCATCGGCACTAAAGAAACTGCCTAAAAACACATGCCCCCACCATTGCATACAAAGTAGGAAGGTAAAGGCAGCAGAATGCCTGGTTTTAAAGTCACGTCTCCCGTGAAAAGCAAAGCAGCTCCTCCATAATTCAGCACTCCGCTCCCTGCCTCGATCTCCAGATGACAGAGGTGCGATGAAGGCCTGTAATTACATTTGATTGAACAGCGCCAACTGTCCCGTTTGATCGTGCCCCAGACAGAGAGATCTCACTCAGGCTGGAGGTCAGAGTTCAGAAGTAGAGCATGTGTCCGGTTCCCTCCCTTGGGCAGGACCAGGTGACCAGATCAGGGTCACACGCTGAAGCGCCTAGTGCCAGGAGCACTTGCAGACTGAAGGTAGGCGGCTCACCGACTGACTGGTCGTATCATGCAGCCGGGTTATTTTCAGTGCTAATCCCTCCGCCCGCTTACCCGCCATGGTACCGGGGCCCTATGAGGCAGACTTTAAACAAGAGCAACATGCCAGTAATGGGGAATGACACTGGGCTTAAATTAACTTCTGCTGAAGGCTCTTCTCCCACAGCTGAAACAGTATCTCTTTCATAAGAGAAGGTTTAATGCACTTGAGACAAAATACATATCATGTCATGCAATTAATGACACACTTGCAATCTTTAACTCAAGTAACTACGATATCTTCACCTTATGACCAAGGAAGGATGTGCTGTTTACATTTGCTTTAATATGAACATAAACAACTAAATCTGATATGTAAATTTCACAGACATTTATGGTTCATAAATTGGCACCCTGCATATTATTTATTAAATCAGGGGAAGTATTAGGGTAATTGTCTTTTTAAAAGCATCTACTACTTTCTCTTTAGGCATATTTTTAGATCTGCTGGCTGTTTGAAATTCACGTCTCTAATTAAACAGTCAGGACTGCTCACAGTGTCGAGGCTGGTGAGCGTTTGTCTAAGCATATTCCCAAAATGTGTGTAAACTGTCAAGGATGTCTCCGTCCCTGTATATTTGGTAAGTCATCTAAGTTATAGCTGTTTAATTGGTGGGAATGATGAATGCTATTTTATATCTCTTTATATAGCTAAACGGTCTTTCTTGAGATATCATTTTATTGTGGTGGCATGGTTTCATCTGCAGTGGTACTTTAGTATCATGGTGAGAGAGAGAGAGAGAGAGAGAGAGAGAGAGAGAGAGAGAGAGAGAGAGAGATGGACTCTGCTCTACTGTGGCTGCACTTTATGTCAAGCAGGCCTTTGAGGGCACCAGTTCTGACCCAAAGTGACAAATAGAATCTGAGCTCTCTGACAGAATAGCCAGAGAGAGACAACCACACCACTCCAGTATAAACCTTTACCACCTCCAACCATGGTTAGCCTAACCCGAGTGTCATACAATGCACATGTAAGATCTCCAACCCTAGAAACATGTTTCTTGACCCACTCCACCACCCCCTTCCTTCCTCCCTCCCTCCCTCTCTCTCGCTCTGTCTCCCCATTACTCTGTCAGGTGAAGGTAAGACTGCTGGTAGAAAGCAGAACATGTCTTGTGCTTCACCCTTAAATCTCAGCCGGCTGCAGTCATTGAAAAGCCCCTGCCTGCAACAGTGAAACACATATACTGTATACCATTAGCTTAAAGCTATGTTTAAAATAACACTCAGGAAAAATGCTGGAAAAATTATATTTTCAGAATTGTCCACCTCATTGTTCAAACTGACCATCATACAGTGCGACCTTTAATGGTGTTAGGTATTCTCAACAGCTCCCCAGTGTCTGCTGAGAACCTCATTTACTATCCAGCTCTCAGCATTAACAAATAAGAGAATTACTTGAGCCAATCACTTGAGAAATCAAGTTTTCTGGTGCAAACTGTTGTAGACATTGCAGTCCTCAGTGGATTCAGTTGAGAGATTCTCCAGGTTCTCCAGAAATACCTAATACAGTCCTCATGGACCCCCTGCCAGGCCATTTTATCCCAACTCCTGAGTAATTAATAATCTATAGCCATGGTTGGCTAGAGTTTCTTTGCTCTGAGCTGAAAAAGAACAAAAATGTTAGCTTTTTGGAGGTCCTCCACACTGTGAAGGGAGGCATGTCAACTCTAAAATCAAACATTGTAAAGCCATTTCATTATTAAACAATAATAAGGTCACTTGAAAATGAGTTCATGATGTGTTTCAAGCAAAATCTTACACAAGTACAGTGTGTGCATAATTGCGCAACTGAATATTTAGTAGCACTTTATTTTGACAGTAAATAGTATTATATAGGTAAATATGTAGTAAGCCAAAAAACATCTGGTACATACCTTGCAGATTGGGTATAGAGGTTTATAGTAACCTATGTAAACACTAACAGAGCAGTCCTTGGCGTAAAAATGCAATAATTACTCGGAATGTAAGACATAATTATGTAAGTACATAGTAATTAATGTGAGAAATACAAGGTGATTCTGAGTAATTGTCACATTTTAATGCTGCAGCAAGGTGTTGCTGTACATGTCTGGTAATTTAATTTTTTTTTGTTTTTAAATGAATGTTTTAATCATTTTTATAACAGTATTAATGTAGTAAACACGTATTCAGTAGTGCTTTATTTTATAGTATTGTAAGTGCCTAGAGTTTAATAGGGAAATATGTAATAATTACAAGTAACGTCTGGGAACATATTTTGCAAGTACTTGTGTAAAACCAAAAATTATGCATAGCAGTATTTGGCACTACAGTGCAATAGTTTATTAACTGGCATCCTTATTTACATCCTTATTGCTTAAGTTAAGTAATTATGCTGTAATCAGTGCATCATATGACCCAGTGCTGCTGTACATAACCAGTAGTGTTTATATTAGATGATATGTACTTTAATTGCCAACATGTAAAGTATAAAATTACAAAATATTTGCCTATACAATAATAGGCACCTATTATACTACTACTGAATATTTACTTGTATTTATTATATTACTACCGCTGCTGCATTTATAAGAATTCACTTTATTTAAAAATATTCATGGTTGAATTATCTATTTATTTAAGGGTAATTGAGTGTTAGCTACCCAACCAATCCAATACCACACTGTTCATCCATCAATAATACAAGGCTGCTAATGAAAAGGTCTTAAGTCATATTCAGACTGTGTGCTAGCTGCGCTTTCTTTTCTCCCTGCCTAGGCTCAGCAGCAGTGTCCAGAGATAGAAAGATAGTGACCTAGCTGATTGATAATCGATGGCTGCTGGCTCTGCCTGTATTGTGTTTCTGTTCTAGAGTTCTGTTTTAATGTTGCTCTCTTTCCTCTTTGGTCTCATTAAAGGATACGGTTACCCTCAAACAGCTTTTTAATTTAGCCTAATGATTTTTTGAATAATATATCAAATACGTGGTAAGCCCGAGGGAAAGGCCTCTTCCTTCAAGGTGCCTTTAATGTGAGCAGGCTCAGTATTTTGTGCATGCCTGTGTTTGTTTTTTCTTTAATTAAAATTCAGACTTCATCATGGATCATATTATTTGTACGCTATGTGAAGGAGTTCCTTTTTTTTGGCAACTACAATACACTGTTTAAGTGACCATGAACACTGAAATAAACTGCTAGCCATTTAGTAATCACTTTCTGTTTCCTTTTAACGCCATTACAAAGCTTAAAACAAGGCGTTACCTGACAAATTGACCCAGTAATATTTCTCAGCATCCGCCGATAGCTTTGACATATGCTGTGAACCAACCAACTTCAGTTCACCATTTTCAGGAGTACCAGGGATCAGTACGCTGAGCCACTCACATGCTCAGAAACAGCTTTGAACACATCACCAAAAGTATGAAATTCTCAGAGCAAATGGACCCAGGTCAGTTGGGAAAACATAGGTCAACTGTGAAAATGGACGCTTTTCAATTATGAAAACGCTCTTATTGGTGTAGTACCAGTAGCAGAGAAGCTAAAAGAAGAACAGAAAGTAGTGATTGATAGAACTGCCTTGCTTCTAACATGTATATCGTTGTTGTTGACAAAACCTTGTATCTCTAAAATGCTTTGTTAGCCCATTTACATCTGAGGCTCAGACTTAAGGCTTAAAATGCAGTAGCTACAGGGACTTGAATGCAAACTGGCTGAGCTATTTTTAGATTACAGAATGCATAATAAAACTTTGGTCCCATCAGTAGATCCTGACCATTTAAGGGGTTATTAGGAAAAGAAAAATATCTATATCGTTCAGTGGAAGTTAATGTAATGAAATGCTATCCCAGTCAGTTTTGGACCATTTCTGTTAGTCCATTCATCATTACATTTTCACAGAATGTAAAGGGCAGATGGTATTTTTCAAAACAAAAAATACCGGAATTCTTTAGGAATTCATTCCTAGAACGTCACATTAATCGGCAGGCTGGTTGCAGTAACTGACTGTGCCATTTCAATGGTTATTATAAACAGTGTGTGCTGATATGACCTGATGTGGCTAGCTTGGCTATGGAAGCTGCATTGCTAAAGTTGAGTGGATGATAGGCCCACTGTAACTGTGTGTCTTAATCAAACAGACGGCTGCAGTCCCTGATCATCATTCATCCAGGCTTCCCCAGCTCTACATGATCATTCCCTGTCATTAGTGTGTTTGGCGTAAATTATTTAGCTATGCACATGTTTGGAGAAGTCTAAACACAGCAGACATTCAATGAGGCAAAGAGCTTTCAAGCCCCAGTCGCACGCTGACACGCTCCCAGAAACGGACTCAAAACAAACAAACAAACACTGACTCCGACTGACGGCGGAATTTGGAGATCTGCTTCAATCACGCTCAAATTAAAGCAGAATCTTAATCTTGGTCTCTACGCTTATTGATGTGTTTTCAGCTTATTATAGCATAGCACTTGACGCGGAGAGATGCTAGCTACATGCCTGACAAATACTCCATACCCAGTCTTATGGGCCTGCCACTCAATATGAGCGCTCCCTCTCGAAATCTACAAGAGGCACTCGGAGAGGAGGAAATGATGGCTCTCAGTGGAGTGGAGGGAAAAAAAAACCTATCAGGCCTTTTTCCAGGCTGCCGGAGCTGGAGAGCCATGTAATCAGCATCGCATGCATGCTCAACAAGGCTATTCCCCGCTGAAGAGCATTGTACGGCAGCAGTGGCGCTACTTAAGACGACATCACACACAAAGTGGGTAAACACTTCTTGACATGTTTTCAATATGATTACATTAGAACAAGCAGCGTTTGATTGAAAAGCTAATATTCAAGCCATGCAAATCATCAATCACGAGGAGCAGCGTATTAATTATTCAATAAAACAGTCTAATTCAAGAATCAATGTTGGGACTGGGGGGAGAGACGAGGGGGCTCCCAGCAGAGAGGGAGTGGGGGATAATAAAAAAGGAATAGGGAATTACCCCTCTCTCAGAGCTGTGGCCCCACTCGTCCCGAGCTGTCAAAAACAACTGCCGCGCCTCTGTTTCATCTCACCAAGTTTAAAGATGACTTTGGAAACACTTGATTTTTTTTTTCCTCACCAAACTCGTTAGGTCTTTGTACCTCATTAGTTCGTTTTTTTTCCCTCCCTCGCCATCTTTTCTCTTGGTCTTCTTCGTCCTTTTCTTTTGCTTCAAAATCGTCATTACTTGCCCTCACGCCTCACACTTGCGGTTTGAAGTTGGGAATTGGGGGTTGTGATCTCAGGCAATTACCAACTGGGCCAAATTTTATCCCTGGGAATTCATTATTTACATTCAATTAAACAAATTGATCAATCGGCCCTACTGTATGGAGCCACTATTATAACGAAGGCAGTGTGTGAGCAGGCAGGTCTAATCTGATCTAATACAAAGCCATCTAAAGTATGCCACTAAAGCAAAACCTCAAAGGTATTTCTCTGAGAACTCATGTGGCCCATTTCTTAGGGTGAGAAGGGTGCGCTTTATTAGTTCTGAAACATACATTATTAATGTCATAATTGGACCCAGAAGTCCACTGAAAGTTTGGAACCCGTGAATAACTTTATTTAGTCTAGGCACTTTAATACCATCCCTATCCTCTGATTGGCTCTAACACATCCAAAGGCCACCCTTAATCTCCTCTCTACTCAGCAGCAGAACTTTGTTAACAGTGTGGGAATTGAGTGCTTTAACACTGAATTAAAGCGGTCATATCTCAACCAAACACCAGGGACTGCAATCTACGGCTGACTCCAGACTGATCCCAGTCATTTTTGGAGCCACAAGATAGTACACCGTTGATTCTAACTGCAAGCTGCCACCTCTGTGGCTATTTGTTTGACTCCTGAACCAATCTGAACCTGATGCCCCTACTTTGTTTTTTGGATTTGGTTGCACTTGTCAAAGCATGTTTTTATTTCTAGTCTTTATCTGAACCAAAATTCCACAAAATGACATCCTAAAATGTTTCGGTTTTTGAGGTTTAGGTACTGGACTCACCACAGCAAGACTTCCAGTTATCTGATAACAATCTTGTGGTTAATAAATAGCTAACAAAGTCAATAGTGGAGAGGTACTGTCATGATAATTGCTTTTACGCTGGCCACAGAGATGCCGGATCTATTCGTCTTTTTTTGAACAGCCGTAGCCTGTACAGCTTAATTTTTCCTGGACAGTGATAAACAACGTTGTCCCTTTTTTCCCCTTGTCAGACGGCTTCTCTGAGGGTTGTGCGTACAGTCATGACAGTGAAGCTTTTCTCTACAGTTCAAAGAAGAAAAAGCTTGCCATTTGATGTGAGGCTTTTCAAAATGAAGTATTTTCCTTCAAGAAAATGGCTATTCCCAGTATATTGTGACCAAAGTCAGTACAAATCTTTTTTCCAGATTTGATGGCTGTTTAAAGTTCTACCATTTGCAACAGAAGACTAACGGAAAGTTTAAATAAAGTGACTGTGGGTTAGATGGATAAAAATCCAATGTATGAATCTTCTGACCATGAGTGAATATGACTGCTGCTGACCTCTACCTCTAGCAGTGTGCCCATTACTGTCTGAGAACAGAACATAGCCTCTGATATCACCAGGTTCGTCAGGTGTTAGTTAACTCTTTAATGTAGGGCGGAACAACTATTTAAATATTTAATTATGATTTTCTGATCAGTATTGTGACAACGATTGTGACTGTAATTATTTTCTATAAATTAAGGCCTGTTATTTGATCAAGAAGACCATGTCCATTTTACTGGCTGGATACCTTAAGTTGGTTGTGGTTGTGTACAAAGCTTATGGATGGTCGCTTGCTTCTGATTGGTCTAATTCATCTACAAGCAGTTCATAAGCTCTTTATGTTAAATTGTTATTATGTTACATGTAGTGATATTAGAATTAAATCCGTATTGGCACAAATTTGTGACAAATATATGAGCCTCAGACAGATGTTTAGATTTAATCAAAATTTCAAACCAATAGCTAATGTATTTATTGTGCTGTTTATTGTACTCTGCATTTTACTGCATTTGTTATAACCATATAGAAATAAATGTTCATTTCTCTGTAATGCAAATCCAAGTGGATCTAGTCCTACTGTCTATATGTATGTAGACACACTTTCTATATCAGTGCACCCTATACATTTCTCAATTTAAAACTTGTTCAGGCTGCTTTGTTGCTAATTTAATGTAATATAGTTAAAATCACATGTAATATAGTTAAAATCTATAAAAAACTTGCCAAGTTTGATATAAAGATGATTAATGTTTGAGCCCTCCTTTAATGTTTCTGTATAAAAGTATATTTTTAGTTTGTTGGTCACAATATTTCTTTTAGAACAAGCAAACATATGAATAAGAAAACATTTCACATTGTTTGCCATTTATTGTTAAAATAACAATACCTAACAAGCTCTTAGCAATCTGGATTCCATTCTGAATGTGTGCACGCTCACTCAGAAACCATCACAGTGCATACAAAAATAAAGGCAGCATCATGCTTCTTTTATACAGTGAAAGATAACGCAGTCGTAGCTCCAATTCAACGAGCCATTTTACTCTGCCCAATATGGACATACGCAAGTCCCAACTACCCATGCAGTAGATTTGAATGAGTTAAAGGAGAAAAAGGCAAAGACTCTGAACATAATGCCAACGTGACGTTAAACTTCGTCAATGTCTTGATTGTTCATCGTTTCTAATTCACCAAACTTCTCTTCCTTATTATTCTTTGTATAGTTTCCAAGTAAACCTGCGTCCTTAAATGCCCTGTGATTCCTGCAGACAGGAGCACAAAGAGCCAGGAGCAAAAGGGCATTAGTGCAAGTCTTTGACCAGAGTGGGACCCCCAATGGCCTCATCCTGCCTCTCTTGTACACACACACATACACTTCTGAAAGGCAACACCACAGCCCCTCACCATGCATGTTAAACAATACTCTGACTGTCAACAATCACGCATTTATTAACAGCTACAGCCTCCTCTGTATTTATTTTTATAATTACCTCCCATGAGGCTGCAGCAGGCAGCTTTCACCAGAATGCCAGGCACACAGAGCGTAGGCCCCGTCGCCTCTGGTAGGAATGTATGTGAATGTGTGTGCGTGTTTGTGTGTGTGTCTGTAGACACACTATGTGAATCTACGCTGGCCGACAATATGAAATAGCAGTCAACAAATAGCCCCAAACTAAATTAACCAAAGATTTATGTATACAGTATTGTGTTCTGTTTTATTGCGAGACTCTGATACAGCAAGTTCTCAAAGGGCAGTAGATGATTGCAGATCAGTCGATAACTCATTGCAGATTGATGGCTCTGTAGAATGTTGTAGTCCTTCACAAAGGAAAGTATTGATTGGTGTTGGCTTTGTATTCAGCCCCCATTTGTTGGTCAGAGCTGTTATGAGCAGCATGACTCAAAACAGCCTGGTCTGTTTGACAGAGTGGCCATTCAGTGACTAGGCCAGAGAGAATGCTTTAGGGAAGCCTGATCGTCAGCAAGCATGGAGACCACGTAAATGATGCCCCCTACTTAGTAATACTTACTGCAAACTGACCTACAGTGCAACACCAGAATCCTTAAAGTACCCTCGTAACTCCTGCAGGAATTGTGTTTACAAGCAATAAAGGAGATAACTTTGACCAAGGTTATGTCATTTTCTTGTTTATTATTCCTTTATGCCATTGTTCTGTCAAGACCTTTTTGCTTTTTGACATGCATACATATGTCTTTTGTAGATATTACACAAATGAATGGAAGAATATTGTATTCAAAAGCTAAACCTTTAATGTGGCTGATGCAGAAACCACTGTTCTTTCTCCTTGCCATATAGAGTAAAGATCTTTATCAGTAACCATCTCATCAGTCCTTTCTTCTATGCACTAAGATCACTTTAATAAAGCGCCTGATTGTTAGTGGAGACTACAATTCGACACGTGAAAAAAAAAGCATCAGAATTGTCACAGCAAATGTCCCTGTTCCCTAATTTATAAACAAAGAGGAAAAAACACATGGATTTTCCCTTTCATGTCTGTTCTTGGAAACAATTATGACAAGATGAAAGTACTTAAATTCCTCTCCTCTGTTCTGTGAACTCTGGATATTTCCCCATTGTCAAAAATGGAGATTGGACTTCGTGTGGCTGTCAGCTCCTGCGTTTTCCCTGTCTCCTCGTTCCCACGCCTAAAAGATGCAGCGAGCTCTCATAGCAGTGCTAGCAGCAGTAGCTGGAGACGGTCGATAGCTGACAGTGCAGCGTGATGCCAGCCATACTGTATTGGCATGCTGATATGATGCCGAGTTCATTCTAAGTGCCAGCCCTTCTCTCTCCAATTCAACTAATCTGCTTAAGCAAACTATAATAGAATATTAGTCTTTAAATGTTGTTTCATATTGCAGTAAGCTATATCAGTTTCATCTACCCTGATATTTCTACAGTTATCATGGCTGTTTTGCTATATTTTTAAAATAATAATAAAGGCAATTGCATAGTTAATTACATCATGTCAGGTCAAGAAATTACATAATCAAAAAAAATTATAACAGGTGACAGTTAACAGTTTTTTTCCTTCAATGAAATAAGACACAACACAGTATATGAAAACACTAACTTTTCATCAAATCCAAATATACGGTCGTATACAAACATTTGAACATCCCCAGTCAAGTTACATGTTTTCTTGATATTTCTACATAAAAATGTGCTCTACAGTGAACAAACTTAAATATGGCCTTTTTCTGTTAATATTAATGCAGAATTTGTGTCCCATGTCCCATAATTTTCACACAGGCCACATTTTGCTTTTTTTACACTGTATGTATTATTGTGTGTATTATTTATAATTATAATTCAACAAATAAACAGTAATTGTGCATTAAAATGTGCAGTATTGTGTTCTCTGTACAGGACGTGTTCACTTATTTTCACACTAAAATCAACAAAACATTTCATTTTACCAGGGTGCCCAAATTTTGGCTTCTACTTGTAAAGGCAAATACGGAATTGATTAGAAGTTTAGAATCTGCACTTCTGACGTAATTTCTTTTTGTTTAAAAATGACCAGTGAAGACTTCTTAGGGCTTCATTTATTGAAATAATGAATCAAGATTAATCACATTATTTTGTGCAGTTAATTGTGATTAATCACATTTGTCTTACTTGCGTTGTACTCCTACCCTATTATATCCCGCTTGCTCTCCATTCACTATATTATATCTTGTTGATTTATCCACAGCTTTACCATGATCACTGAAGGTGTCGTCAGCTGCTAATGTTCCTAATACTGCTGATATTAGTGTTGTGTTTTGCTTACTTGAGACTCAACATCTTTCACTGATGACTAAATTCACTATTGCAGTATTGAACAGAAGCTGCCTGTATTTGAACAAGAGGGCTACAACTCATAGTTAGGTGGGTTTCAGGTTGGAACTATGGATGGCTTTAAGGAGCATAAACACAGTTAAAAGACAATAGTGGTGTTAATAATTTAATTTAGTTACTAGCACATTAACTTTGACACCACTAATGAAATAACAACATACTTTTGTCATCACCACTGATAACTGTGACTTCTAAGGCTTTATATGTCCAGCATTTTAGAAATATGTGACAAATGCTTTTAACTGACACAAACCAAACACTGTTTGTCTTATCACTGACCAAGTTAGTCTCAGTCTCAGTTAAAATAAATGAGCAGTGACCGTACAGCTGCCCTTTAATGTTACAACTAATTGAAACAAATGTTGCTCATGAAGCTTACAGGCCTCTAAAGATGACCCAGTCACTGCTGGTGTGTTTTGGCAAGGCAGGCTGTTTAAAGCTGTGAAAGTCATTTTCCCTGGTGCTGGTCTGCGCAGGGGCCTGCCTCTAGTTAGCTCTTTAAGTGAATCCCCTGTCGTCGGGGATGAAGTGGAAAACACACTGAGGCCTGTTTAATAGGGATATCAAGCGAGCTGCTTATAAAAATGCCCATTTATCATTCTCAGAGCCTAATTGGTTTCCGGTTCCTGCATCCATGCGGTGCAGTAAATTGAATGTGTCCTTTCTTCTGCAGTTCAAGCATTTCGAATGCTGTAATCAGCTGCGTTCGGCTCCAGTTAATATGGGCCGAGAGGATATGAGCAGAGCCAAAACATGCAGAGCACATTCCACTGGCAATTAATGTTCATTAGGACCTTAAGGAGGAAAAATAGTCAGTTTGCTTTGTGCGGTGTTTTTGGCCTTCATTGCAGCGTTGATGCCAGGCTGTGGTTGTACCATGGCATTCTGCTCCAAATGTCCACCTGGCCAAGTTAATCAAACTAAAGTTCTCCATTTTAGAACATGTTTTGGAACGACTATTCATATATTATTCTGTGATGTGTATTTTTTTTTCATTCTGTTGCCCAGTTTTAGTTTTATTGAGTTAACCCTGATGTAATATTTTCTTTTTTTTATGTAAATCTGGGAATTTTATATTGTCCCAAAGAGGTTTTTGTAGCCAGAGGTGAAGAAAGAGACAGAGTAAGAGAGACTCAGTAAAGCGCAAGTGTTTATGTTGCAGAGCT
The DNA here is from genome assembly GCF_015220715.1 of Pygocentrus nattereri. Classification (NCBI taxonomy): domain Eukaryota; kingdom Metazoa; phylum Chordata; class Actinopteri; order Characiformes; family Serrasalmidae; genus Pygocentrus; species Pygocentrus nattereri. Next base: position 31,319,234 of record NC_051216.1, read on the forward strand.
ATAATGAAGTCTGTGTTTAAACACTGAAAGGATTTAAAGGGTGATAAATACTCTTAAGAACACATGGCCTGGGTTCTGTTGTGAAGTGTCATACAGACAGCGGTGCAGCAGCCCCACAATAGCAGCAATAATTGCCGGAGCTAAATTGGTCACTTGGTGCTATGACAAACTTCCAGGGTTAAAGCTGGACCTGGTGTTGGTGCTGCAAATGCCCTGGAACACTCTGCTGTTAGTGAAAACCACATGAAAACATAACAAGGCACATGTTCCACAAACTCATTAAGCAGCACTAGCAGTGGTCATTCATCATAGGCCTGTAGGAAGGGCCTTCACACCCTTGGCCAGAGTTGTGGAGGGAAGCAGACGGGGGCTCAGAGGTTAATGAAGGAATGAAGGAGCTCCAACAAGCTACAGGCACCTCTCACTGATGACCATTCCAGAGGCTGCTGGACTTTCTGCAGCTTTGAGAGCAGGCCGAGGATTATGGAGACATACGTCAGCAATGGAGTACACATAGCTCAAATTCATCCGCAAAAGAAAAAGCAGATTTTGTTCTGTCCAGGCCAAGAACAAGTGTAGTGGAGTCATGATCATGTGAACCAAAAGAATCTCATGTAGACTCTCTGTAAGGGCAGCTTAGGAGCTGGAACAAAGGCTGTTATTACTTTATTTTTTAGCCTGTTCTTGTTTTAAAGCATAGTTTCTAAATGTGACATTCACTTCCTGTCTATATGTTTTATTTAATGTTTTGAGTGAATTGTTCATGTGATGTCACAGAAACCAGTGCATTTATAGCACTGTGCAAAAATCAGAGAACGCACTTTTAGTTTCCATTCCATTAAGTTTCCATTCAAAACTCAATAAAGGCCTCAAATCTTACAGTTTTCTTGATTTTTTCTTTCTACTGAGGTTATTGTTCTAAAAACAGTCAGCCCCTCTATATCCCTTACAATTTAACAGGCTGTATTTGTTACTGCACCTTTAAAGGAGAATTTCACAAATTTGTCAAAATTTCTGTATAATAAAAGGGTGAAGATGCAACCACAGTCATTTAGAACGGATATATGCATTATTTTTTGTGACATCACAAAAACAGTTCAGTCAAAACAAGTTGCTTTCTGAAGTTTATTTTCCTTATATGGACTGTATGAACTGCAAAACAAACTGCATATTTTGAAACTTTTGAACATTTGAAACAGTGATTACAGAACAAAACATTTATTGTTCTATGAAATGGGCACTTTGAGCACGTTGTTGATGTTTTGGGAGATATTTCAGAGCAGATTTGATATGATATAATCCACTTACATAAGGAAGCGGAAAGTCAAAGAAAAATATGTGGAAAAATAAAAGATTCCATTTTCAAATCATGATTTAAAGAAACAAAGGAAAAGGAACTCCCAACAATGGTGCAAGAGCTGGTAGACCACCAAAACTGTCACCATCAGATAAACAGCACTTAAAGCTTTCATCTTTGAGAGAGAGGAGAAAATTAAGCTCCACTTTTGCTTCAGATCTGAAAAAAAATCACATTTGTTTCTGTCCATCCTTCCACTGTGAGAACACAACTCAACACTATGAGCCTGAAAGGATGTGTAGCTGACAAGACGCTGTTACTGAGAAAAGAAAATAGACAAAAAAAGGAAATTAGCAAATCAAACTAAGAAGCTGCTGGTGTTCTTAGAATAACCAGACCTTATCCAGAATAATCCAGACCTTAACATCAATGAATGTGTCTGGGTTTATTTGGATCGTGAGAATCCTAAAATGCAACCAACTTCTAAGACTGAACTTTGTAGGTATCGAAAAAATACCTCTGCAGATTTCTTCGAAAAAACTGAAAGCAAGTCTCCTGAAAAGAATGGAATGTGAAAAAAGGCTAAGGGTTGATACACTAAATACATTACATTTGGATGTTTAGCTGTTGAGGCTTCTGGGTAATTTTCTGTTAATCATATGGTTTCTGCTTTTTTCCTGATGCAGGAAAATGAGCAACTTGTACTAACTAGTTGACTGAAAAATATATAAACAAAGGGTGGTCTCTGATACATAACCTTTCAGGCTACAGCAATTATCCCCACCCATTCATGTTGAAGTTACGAGGAATGTGTTAGCTGAACTGTTCTTTGAGTGAGGCACAATATTAAAGATGGGTTGTAAAATGTAAAAGTATGTAAAAATGAATTGTGATGTTTTTGGTATATAAGTCCACAAAAATATCATCAGGGCAAAAAAAACTTGCAGAATACAGGACACCATCTCTTTCATTTAAATGTGCAGTTTTAGCTCAGAATTGCTATTTGGTGCATCAGTAGTAGTTGCTGCTTTTCTGCCAATAATGATGATAATAATAATAACAACAATAATAATAATATGTAATATATGATACATTATATATTTTTATGGGTTGCCAAATAATATATTCATTATTCATTCAAAAAGCTTTGTTCATGTCTGATTATTGCGTGAATGCAACAAAGCAGCCACAAAAAAGACTATATGCAAAATATTAAAATTAGATAAAGAAAGGAAGACCTTAGATGATGAACAGCTCAGGGTTTGTTTGTTCTGCTAGGTCATACACTTTTGTTTCTCTCTCTCTTTCTCACTCTCTGTCTCTCTCTCTTTTCCCCTCTTTCTCACCTTAATTCTAGTTTACAGCCAAGGGGTAATCACTTCAGAATAGGGCGTGCTTTCCATGCAAGTATGAATCTCAACTAGCCGGGGTCCAAGTCCATTGCAGCGTATACTGAATTCTAATGGTCGGCTAAGAAAGCCTGACAGCAATACTTGACATGGGCATTAAATCATTGCCCCAAGGAATCCTCCATCCTGCACCTCCTGACAGGAACACTGTCATCTCTGCCAGGGCATTTCCTATGCCTCTTGACAACACTGGATCAGAATTAGTCATTGCATTAGATGTAAATTGGTGCTGTTCAAGGATAATAATGAGCACCAAGATACATGTCGGTGTCGCTGACATGACGCCATTTTGATACTGTCTCCCACCGGTTTATTATGTCTAATGGTATTCAGGCCGCGGCTGGCCGGAAAGTTTATTTTCAGTTTATGCACTTGTATTTTCGTGTTTGTTTGGACACTTCTCAGCACAAAGTGTCCAGAGCGGAGCTCCACACAGAGGGTCAGTCTGGCAGTGTTTACCCAGCTGTCTGCCTGACGGCTGACGGCTTCTCTCTTGACATGCTCTGGCATTAAGGCTGACTAGCCAACAAGTCCAACTGCATGGACAGCTCCATGCCACAACTGGCACCGCTATACTGCAAAGCAAACCTGATTCGAACTCACGCTACTTCATCATGCTTATATAATCAATACCCTTGCCATATCATTATTATCTTATGTATAAAAATAACCTATTCCAAACAAATGTGGATGAATGCACTTTACAGTTTATCCTGATGCTGCAAGCTAAGGTCCCTATTCTCTTCGTCTAAACCGTTCCGGCTTGGCTCCTGCAAATTAATATGAAGATAGCTAAGGGTTATTATTAATTGTCTCTAAATTACAAGTAGGTATGATATAATTAAAGCTAATAAATATTTGATGCTATATTTTTGGGGATAATTGCACCCTCCTTAATGTGTGGGGAATACTAATTGATGCTCTGTAATAATCACTATTTCATGCTGTATGTTTTTTTTTTCCTGCCTTCTTGCCAAGCTCCTAGCCAAAAGCCGAAGCAGATAAACATTTCTATCTAAAAGACTGAATGACACAAACTGATGTTTAGGACGAAGATGGACAGCGTGTGCTTCTTGGAAGGAAGGGAAGACTCCCTGCCGGCCACCTAATTGAGACCATTTAGCAAACATACATTCAGGAGGCTGAATGCTGAAGTATGAGCCAGAGGCTCTGTTCAGCCATTAGCATGTATTCCCAGTTGCTTAACTTGGTGAAGAAAATGGAGGTCTACCACTGAAATAATCTCTGCCAATTACTGCAGTACATAGCAGACAATGGTGTATTTTACAAGCAAAAAAAAAAAAAACCTGACAAGCTGCTAGCCTACGAAAGCTGATAACCTGTTTTAACCACAGTGCTGCATTTTGTGATCAGTAATGGGTCAGCCCTGCCTTTTAACAGACCTGCAATTCACAGTAGCCTTCAAATAGCTGAGTTAAAAGACAATAGCAGCTTATATCAATGGAGTCCGAGCAAGGAAGGGTGGCCAGAGAAAATGTTCCATTGAACTCTTTCTGCGAAATCAAAGAGTCCACGGGACAAGGTGACGCTTTGGTCCTAGCTCTGACGCTTTATTTGAGCGATTCTCTCTAGAGAGCCTAGTTGTACAGGGAAGTCAGAGTGGCCTTGTGGAAGAGCAGCTCACCAGGGTGGAACTGAAAAAGAGAGCTGATGAGTTCCTGGGAGCAGTCAGAGCTTAGAACAAGCCCTGTGTCAGATTCCCAAATGGGGGGGAAAATGTGTCCAACGGTGAACAAAGGCAAGTCGCTCTCTACGGAGTTTGCCCTCGCACGGTTTCAGGTCTGACTAAGTTGTCCTATCACATGCCTGAGTTAATTTCGTGCAACAGTGCAAGAATATGGCAGTTCTGTCAGGTCTGCATGGAAGCTGTACGTTTCGATTCGGGAAGCGCCTTTCTGCAGGCGAACACATGAGCACTTGAAAAGCTGAGAGATTGTCTTGAACATCTCCCTTTCCAACATTATCATCTTCTTTTTCCAACAGCATGCCTATAGGCTTTCTGGCTGCCAACATTTCAAATTTTTTGTCGCGCTAATTAGTTGACTGTTTGATTGATTTCTCTGGAATGTACGCAGTGAGAAGAGCAGACTGCAATATGGGCCGTAGCAGTTTAGCATAATGCTTTTTGTCTGTTTTCCTGGAGAGGTTGGATCTATGCATTTGTTTCCAGCAGGTACTGATTGTGTTTCCTTATTTTGGGGGGAACAACTGCCTGGCTTTGAAAGCCCGTCCTCCCTTACGTCCCCCCGCTGTTTTCCCTTGTTTTATGTATCAGTCATACAGGTTAGGTTACGCACAATAGCGACAATAGCGAGGGAAAAGCTTCCATCCAACTGGAGCACTCGGCCTAAATGAAATTGACATGTCTTTCAATACATGCAAAAAGTATGTTATTGGAAGAGACGTCTTTTATCCTCCAGCCCTTACATCACATTCACTTGGCCGTATGCTCTGATCACTGCTCTCCCCAGCGAGGGGGAGTCGAGTGGTAATAAATAAATAAACAAACAGACAAATCGATTGATAAAGTGTGTGCTCTGAAGTTTACTTTTTTGCTGAAAAGTTCAGTTCTTTTGTTTCAAGCTATGACATCCAACCTCTGTTATGAATCATACAGTGTGTTTTATCATGCATGATTTATAAGTATGGTGCAAATGCTACATGCTACCCCTCCTTTCAGTCCTCAAGGTTTCCAAGAGCCAAAAGTATGGGTTACTTTCATCTTTGAAGGTGACCTATTGAGTTCAATATATTTTTTCAACTTTCCACAGTTCACCACACATGGCTAACTGATCCAGCCAGAATGATATTGCCTTATGACTGAAGCACTGATTGTTACCACATTACATCACTAGTACAAAGTCCACTTGTTCCCATGCCTCTGAGTGCAGAAGGTGGCCTGACCCCACTCTGTAGCGGCCGGTGAGGAAAAGGAAAAGCAGGTGTGCTCCGCTTTGCTGAAGCCAGGCTCATTTGTAGTCTCGCTATACTCCTGGCTGGCTTGCCCAGGGGGACCGAGTATCAGTCAGCTCCAGCAACATCTGGATGATCCTCGACAGGTTTCCGGTCGCCCAGGTGTGTCAGGCAGCACATGAGAGTGGAATATCTGGAAGAGGCAGCGGAGAAAGGAGAGCGTTTCGTTTGTTTGAACGTGGCAGAGCTGCCTGGGCTGGAGGCCTGCTTTCCCTGCCGCAGTCCTGCATTCCTGATGAGCGTGAGCGGCCTGAACTGGAGATGCTGATACAGGGGGAATCTGACACACCGCTCCTTCCCACGCTTTAATGAGTGTACCGCTGTGAAGCTATTAAATGAATCCAAGCAAAAAAAAAAGGGGGAAATATTTGAAAGTGAATTTTAGATTTCCGGTCAAAGCGCTTTCGCCCGAGAATGGGCACGGGGAGCAGAGGGGAAGCGGCGATTGTCGGAGCGCCCTACACTACTCGCACACGGCATGGATGATCAAAAGAGGCGAATGGCAGCCGACCATTATGCCAATGACACTTTGAGTAAGAGTCCGGAGAACAAAATGACATGACAGCCATTAGGGTTTGAAAGTGGGACTTTAAAGAGCGGCTGAAGGATGAGTGTCAAGAGGGAATCAAAGGGAAAAAGTTAAATCTTCATAACGTCTGCCACTCTCCACAAAAAATAAGTTCGCTGCAAACTAGCTCCTATTCAAGTCCGAAAACATGAAGATGAGTGTCTCCGTGAAGAACAAAGGAGTCCGAGAAGTTGAGTCTGGAGGTTGAAACATGAAAGCTAACAGGAGCACTGTGTTCCATTGTACAGGTGGTTGATCATTAGTACACTGGGTTCTCGCTCAGTACAGGAATGGATGTATGTAGCTGTGCTCTATGCTAAGAACAACTCCTTAACTTGGGAACTACCTGATAAATATGAAGCTAGAAAGGAAATTCTAACACAAACACCTCTTCTGGAGCAACAAAGATTTCTGTTTTTCACTCGTAAATGCTTTCCTGAGTTTAAGATGACTGGGATTTAGAGGAATGGGGAATCCATTTCACAGTGCTTCACCTGATCTTGTTTGATTGGGACCTGATCTCTTAACATAACTGCTGACAAAATGTTAGGCCTGAGCTGTTTGTGCGGTTTCTGATTGCCCTCCTCAGTCGAACGCTCTATTATGGCACTGAATGTGGCTGATCAGCTGCATTTGCTGGCTCCGAACACGCAGTTCGAGTCTTTCTGGCAGCAATATGCAAAGAAATGTGTCTAATGTGTCTCCCTGTCGCATAATCAAGGATTTTAGAGTGTAAATCTTTGATCTGGGAGAACATTTTCTGACGGGATCACCCCCTCTCTTGGCTGAAGCTTTCTGATCTCCCTCCAATTACGGGTGTCAAATGAGTGTGTTTACAGGCTGATTAGATGACTGCTGCAGTGGCGGTGGTGCCCCTCCCCTCTGCCGAGGGCCCTGCTGTGTCCTGCATCATGAAGCCAAGGCCATCAGCACGCCCACCTAAAGCCCCCTCAGGCTCCCCTCCCCACACCCAACTATACCCCTCCACACAGCTGGGCCAGTTTGGAGCCGCATCAGAGCCAGTTGTATGGCAGCCAAGCTCAGGGGGTCTCCTGGGTCTCCCATCTGGTGTAGCAGGGCAGGTTCTGGGGTTTGGCAGAGAGAGAGAGAGAGAGAGAGAGAGAGAGAGCTCACAAACCTGCCCGCTTTACAGGGCCCCCACAAATCTTTTATTTATTGGCCTGCTCAACTCACATTTGCTGTAGTTAGTTAATATGCAGAGTGGGCTCAGGCGTTTCAGATGGAAGTGTGCAGCGATGCTGGCTGGAGTTTAGGGAAGCTCTGCTGCTGCTCGGCAAGAGGGTTGAAAGGGGGAGGAAGTGACCGCCCAGCTGTGGGTGAGATGTGGGGGCCTCTCACCCACCACCATCTTCATATTCAAAACCCTGCTGATCATAATGAGCTTCCCCATTCACACATACTGTGCTCGGGCTTGAGCGAAGAGCAGGAATCTTCAAAACCACTTCTTGCATCATCATTGATTTTCATGCTGTTTACTGTGCCCTCAAGGGGAAATGCTGAGGAATTTGTTTTTATACACATAAACGCAACAGGAATATGTCTGAATATGAAGAAAAAAAATCTATGGTTTCCTCTGAGGTCATCCATGAACGATGGTCTTATGTGTGCCAAGAATCTAATGGCACTAAGTCTTCTTTTGATAATGATGAGTTCCCTACTGATCGGCATACAATGTGATTATGATGGTAAAACGCATGTGAGAGCTTTGATATTTCATACTGCCCCCTAATGTTTTGCCAAATGTCTGCACATAAGGGAGAGCAGCCACCCACCCTGTAATCAATTAATGTAGGTCTCTTCTATTTTCAGCTTCAACCTCAAAATCTTTAAAGTAAATTTCCAATAATAATAAAGCAGGTCGCACTGAAACCTAGTTGCCAAATGATGTTACAAATCCAGTATATATATACATATATATATATATATATATATATATATATATATATATATATATAGAGAGAGAGAGAGAGAGAGAGAGAGAGAGAGAGTATTTGTGTTGTGTTATTTATATTTAGAGTGGTTCATATATTATGTAAAATGGGCACATTGCAAATGACACTTTTGTCTCTGTTGGGTTGTTCTTATGAAATAAAATAAAATCATGACAGACAATATAGGGATTCTAAGCAATGAGAAACCAAGAAACTCATACTATGAGTGCTAAGATCTGTTGAGATAGCAATATTGTAGTGAAAAACTATCAAGTATTTATTTATTTATTTATTGAAATTCAGTCTTTTGGGAGTGATTTGGATTGATATCCAGGATATCCAATACCTTCTTTTCTATGTTTTTTTTTTTTTTTTAATCTCACACTCACTGTAGGCTCAGCTAAATGGCACAGGTGGCAGGCTTGTAGTTTTTATCCCAAGGAATTCATATTAAAAACAAATACTGGGATTTTACACCTGACTGTTTGTGGCATGGTTCTTCAGTTCTGGTCCTGGAGGACTGGTGTCCAGCAGAGTTTGGTGATCTCCCTGCTTAAACACACCTACTTAACCTGGTGAACCAGTCGTGTTTGAGAAGGAACGTCATCAAACTGTGCTGGACACTGGCTTTCCTAGAATGTAACTAGAGAACTAGTTTGAGTTATGAACCAAAACACAAGCATTTACTCCATAGTGCTTCCCACAGACCAACCAGGATGTTTTTACTTCCCTGAGTAGTGATTGTGTTCTCGTATTAATAAACTAAGCTACATAAAAATGTGCTCTGTGGAACCATCTGCAGTAGAGAAAAATATTACAAATCTTGGAATACAGTTCCAAACACTGTATATGCTGTACGTGCTTGGACCTATAAACTTACTCTTTACCTTTTATCTTCCTCATGAGACATTTCATTTAAATAATTAATTATATTAATTAATTCAAGATGTTAGTAGCATAATGAGCCAATATGCATCAATAAGGCATTTTTTCTCTCCTCCAGGATATGAGAAATATTAATTATATTAGCTCATATTTTTGTTATATTTAATTATTTTAGCTCTTATGGTGACAGAGGACCTCTAAAGGCTTAGTCAGTGGACAGTGGACATTTTTTTTTCTCTAACAGGGTGCCCATGTCTAAGACCATTGTCACCTCATGACACCAATTTGACATGATGGCCCCTTATGCTGATGTCTTTTCTGTCATATAGTGCATACGCAGCAGATACCAGCCATCAGCCACAGCTCAGACAGAGCTATCAGTTACCACACATATACACAGTAGACTAGAACAAGGCAGACCAGACACTTAACTACACATCGCCACAATGTAAGGAACCTAAACACACATGCACACAAGTACAAGCTGTCCACATACGGTACAAACATGTAGCTATTAAGACAAACCACTGGGAGGCCACTGGGAATTCACTAAGCAGTGAAACGATGGAGTCTCCTTCTGACGTTCAGTGGGAACACAGGAGCCACAAGCAGATCATTGCTCAGAGCAGAAAAATCTCAGCAATTATTAACTAGGTGGCATTGCGAGTGCTGCTCCGGCTGTTCAACAGCTCCCTGAGCTCTTTAGGAAGCTCCAGACATATTTTCGACCGACCCTCTGGAGCATCACTCTTACAGACACTCTCTCTCACTGTCTTTGTCTCTGTAACTCTCGCCCCCCTCCTCTTTCTCCATCAGTGGCGCCCCCTCCAATGGCCGTGGAGTTATAGGGATCCTGATTGGTGACTTAGCGTGGACCCTGTTTGCTGGTTTTCCTCTGGTCTTTCCTTATCTTGTTACCCACTCTTCAGGCTTTGTGGTTAAATTATGTATTAAGGTCAATGTCAAAACATGGAAGATATGTAATCTACGGGGAGTTTCCTTTTATTCATTATTACAGTGAAGGCTGAGCACAACTGTCAGGGAGTTGAGGATGTGCGCAGCATGGAAGCTTGCTACTCAGCGGGGCTCCTCAAAGCCCCTCTCTCCCTCCTCTTTCTCTCTCAGGATGGACCCCTTGATAGATTTACCCGGCTAACCCGTCTCACTTAAAAAAAATAATAAAAAGTTCTCTTCTTCTTTGCTCCAATCTGAAAGCTGTCAAGTGCACCTATATGACGGTGTCATAAATCCAAAAGCATGTGAGTGCCCAAGTCGCGGGGGGGATGTCATCCAATCACATGTAGTTTGGGAGCCTGTAACAGAGGAAGTCATGTCACAATCCGGTGGGATCCTGGGCAGGTGTCACTTCAGCTGGGGGAGAGAACCTGCACCCCATGTTTCATACTGTTTTCCAAACACCTGACTCTAATTAGGAAATGTGATAACAGTACACTCAGAAAAATAAAAGTTCCTACATGGTTCTTGGCTTGGATATATAAATGTGGAGGTTCTTTAAACTTTAAAAAGGTTCTTTCATACTTCTCACTTACAAAACATCTCATTTACGAGTGGCTTTTTAAGGAACCATCCAGTGAAACATTCTTCAGTTCAGTGCAATTCAGTTCAATTGGTCTGCAAGAGTAAGAATGAAGAGACCTTGAGACAAACAAGACTGAAAAGGGAGATTCATTCTTTTCTGGTCGACACTGGAGAGCAAAGCAATAATAACAACAGCAAAATACGTTAAAAATAAGAAAGTAAATCATAAATCAAGAAAAAATGCAGCATCATCTCTAGGAAACAGAGTGGTTCTTCTATGGCATTGCTCCAAGTAGCCCTTTATTTTCAGTTATTAGAGGCCTAGGCTAGATTTGCTTCTTTTTGTCCTATTTTAATCAGTGATAATTACAATTACACAATATTTATGTAACAGTCACACACAATACAGTATATTGTTTTTTTCATGCATTTATCTTACAGAATATTAATATCTTTGTAAATTTAGCCATTTTTGCTAAAATGTGTCAAAAAGTTAGTTCTGATGTCATTTTAGAAATTGTTAGGGGACTCATCCTATGGCTTAATACTATGAAAAACTAGCATAAGGCGGTCATTTTTCAGTTTTATTTTCTCTCCTCTCGAATCCATGCTGAATGTTTAACCTCTGATAGCCAGCCAGGGAGGATTGGATCCAAGGCCTTGGATTGTTACCTCAGAGCCGAGATAAGTAATAATAATAATTACATTACATAACATACATTAGATTAACATAAAAATGTACTGTCAGCTGTTTAGAATACTTGAAATTAAAGGGAAAATGAAAGACAATGCTGAATGCCATTTATTATTATTTTGTTTACTAATAGTTTATCTGACCAGTTTTATTCACAGCTGTTGGATTGTAATAAACACAGTTGCTTACTGGAACACAGTCTCTGATACCCAGTGTAGCATGAACAGAAGAATTGAATGTCTCTGTAGCCTTTGGTCAGAGGAATATCTGATGGTGCACCACATGAAATTACAGATGAAAGTTCTCTCCAGTCTGATGATGGAACCACTTTTACCACTTTGCTATACATTGTAAGAAATATTATCTGGTGAACATCACATGACAAAAATTGATTAATAGCGTTTTACATTACCTAAAAAGTGTAATCTAACCTGATTATTTCTGTATTCATTTTGTAATACTTATATATTTTAACTCTGTGTCTCCTCAAGTGAGAAGTCCACAGATTTTTCATAATTAAATGGATTTGTTGGCATTGTAGAGAAACTTACCAAATTGGAAATGTTGACAGTGGTGGTGATAGAAACCAGACTGATCAGCTGATGGGTAGTATTTTTATTTTGTTCTCAAAGCTGAAGCTGATTTGGGTATGATATCTATCCATAAAACCATTACAGACCAATGAGTCTCATTCACCAGCCATTCTTGAGATGAAATTTCTTCTTAAAATCCACTTAAGCAGTTTTCACACAGATTCTGACATTCCCCAATGTTTTTTATTTGAGATTTGTTCTTAGGGACAAACAAATCTACAAACACTCAAGAGTACAAAGGTGTGAACAATTCTGTGGTTCAAGAACACATTAACCTGATGCAGACTTTGTCTTAGGACTTTTCTCGAGAACAAATTTAAGAAAAAACTTTGTAAATGAGGCCCAGTGTTAAGATCAGTTTGCTAGCTAGGTTAGCTTTTCTTAACTGCTGACAGTTAACTTTCTCAGACTAAATGGGCTATACAAGGCTAGCATTTGCAATTAAAAAAGTGCAAAAATAAATATTGATCTACTCATACACTTGAAATCCTTTGCAGTCATTGAGATTTGTTAAAAGAGCTTGTGTTCAAGAAAATATGTCTGTGCTTCTTTTCACAGTACTGACTAGCATAAGAGTTCACTTTAGCATTATATCTGAAGGTACATGCCCTCTTCCTTTTCAAGTGGTCTACATTCATGTCTTCTCAGTTTTCAGAACATGTACTCCCTCTGTGTGCTATTTTCCTTTGTGCTATGGTCCATTTTATACCTTTTTAATGTGTTAGCATGAGTGTACAGATGCTATCAGTGGCCATAGCTATGGTAACTAAGGGAGGCAGGACTTGTCAGAATTTTACAAATGGTAAATTAATAAATAGTTGGGATATGAATATTAAATAGTAAGAGACTGATTACATAGTCCAGATTCCATGCAGCATTTTACTACCCAATACTGACCACTTCTGCATGACAGAGCGGCTCGGACAGCAGGACCACTCTGCGATGCAGGATGGCCTGGTACCCTCAGAGGCTCAAGAGGGCCTCTCCACGCTGCCTGCTTGGCTAAGAGGGCTTGATAAATCGAAGCCAGCTCTCTTTGGGGTGAGCATAATTATTTTCTGATTAGATTAATTCAGTTATACTTTGGTCCTTTCCAGAGCCAGTGGCGTGCCTTGGAGAAGCTCGCTCAGTCATGCTAACAATTACACAATTAGCTGAGCAGCACAAACCAGGCTGGGAGATTCAGCTCTTGTTAACAATCCACCCTCCCACACACATACAGGCGCACACACATACACTATAATAATTATCATTTGTAGGATTTTCTGGTTCTGTGCTGGTGATGGGGGATGGAATAGCACAAGTTCACCCTCATATTTAACCCACCTACTCCTTCCTCATTATTTCTGCTCCATTGTGAATACCTTAAACATCACAATAAACCTCAACAATAAACAGCCAAGCAACAATCATTTCTGTTACAGACACTGAATTTGAGTTCAGAAAACACATTTTAATCTCTTTATAGTTTATTTATGCCTCGTCTGCCCGCTGTCCAACTGGTCGAGTGCAAAAGGACATGTTCCAGGAGTGCTCATTACATGGGAATGGTTTAATTTGATGACCTACAAAGAACTACATAATGGGTCTCGTTACCCCGTAGTAGTGAATATGGTTGGTTGTTAATTGATAGGAACAGTGATTGCTGTTTTGTATCAGACTTAGTTTCCATATACCCTGAAGGCACTTAATGTAGTTGCATTTTCAATAACACAGATCCTCTAACAATCTAAACAGTTGATGCTAAATGATAGCTGATAGCTATAGGAACAAAGTGGAATGTTTTTAGTTCTTGTCTTTTTGTCCGCCTTGGCTAATAGACAAGGAAAAACATAGACAAGCTGCTGTTTTTGTATGCAAGTGAAATAATTTTGCTGACTATTCATCTGAAGGCTTGCTGATGAAATGCCTGCTTTCATCTAGTGAGATCTTCAGTAACACTTCATTGTTTCTATGAAGCCAAAACCACTTCTGGTTCACTGCCAAAAGAAGACCTCCAGCACATGGCTAATAATGTGCTTGTGAACCAACAGGGTCGCTTTGTTTTGCTAAGAGGTTCAAGCCAAACTTCTCGACGGTCAAGCCACGACTCTTAGCAGTACCCGCTGAACTCCAGCATCCAGCTCAAGGCCATGTTCACCCTCTCAGGCAGAACAGATGTATTTTTCAAGAGGCTGTTATTAAAAAATATGCATTTCGTGCCCATGCATGACCATGGTAAGGTGACTCGTCTTACACTTAATTGAAAATAGATGAAAGGAAGGACACAGCACTGAATGTCGAAAACGTGAAAAGGGTGCGGAACAGTGCCAGCCTCTTCATCTGGCCATGAGTGTAATGAAAGTAGCCCACAGAACTAACAGGCTCCAGTACAGATCATGTTCGCTACTACACCCGGCATCGTTGCATTCCCGAAACCCAGAGAGACAGGCCAGGGAAGTGGGAGAGATGGATAGAGGATGTGCTCTATCTTCCCTCTCGTCATGGTGGAGGGCTACATAGCAATGTAGCTGCTCTTAACCCCCTCGCATGGAGACGCTGGAAAATAACTTGTGACTAGTAGGCCTAATTAAGGCCTCCTCCCTGACCCGCACATCGCCGGTCTCGTCAGAAATCCAGCACTGCAGCTGATTCAACATGAGCTCCACATCGGCCAGGACCTGCAACTAATGAATACTAATGAATAATAATTACAGCCTCTTTGGCACCCAGGCGCACTGCAGGGACAAATGCTAATATGCTTTAAATGTACACCGCCAGGACTGACTAGCGGGCTCAACACGTAGCAGATTAGCCGTGGGGGCAAATGCAAACTCAAGGTGAAGGGGAGAGAGAGCGAGCGGAAAAAAAAGAGGAAAAAGGCGACTTCGCCTATTCTTTAATTGCGTGTTTCTCTCCAACCAAATTGCAAGCACATTGGTTTGTTTTTCAATTGTGTTCAAAGCAGGCAGGCCAGTGATGCGGTGAATGTAGGCCACGCGAGAGTATGTTCTCCTGTGGCAGCCTGTGACACCTCTTAATTGGCAGTATTAGAGCTCATCGCTGACGACTGTGTTGTTTGTGAGAGCACTTTCTCCAAAAGCTTTTGTACTCATTCTTGTGGGGAAATTAAACTTCTTGCCATTATTTTTTTTTCTTTTTCTCTCTCGCTCTCATTCTCTCTCTCCCCGCTGTTTATTCTTTTGATCTGTGTGTACATTATCCGCAGCTCTTTGAATTTAAATTTCACTGTCATGTTGCTCTTTTCATCAGGCTGACGGTTGCAGCTCTAATAATATTCAACTTTTAAGCCATGGCAGAATGTTAATTAGATTCTCTCTTTCTCTTTTTGTCTTTTTTTAATTAATTTGTCCCTGCAGGTTTCCATATCAAGTCATTTCCAACACTGTATGGTGCACTTAGAGACAATAAATTATTGTAAAACCTCACAATAATATCACTTCGAAAAACAGTAAATATTTTTAAAAAAAATCGAGGTATAAAGCAACAGCGCACATTTCAACAGTGTTTACATAAACAGCTTATTGTTGCTTAATCTACTGCATATATTAATCTATGTTGTAGTGCTACTTCACAGAAGCAGTGCCAAATCAGAGCTGATGTTTCAATCTCTGCAGAGAAATCCACAGAGGAAGCGCAGAGCGAGGCTGAGGCTGAGGCACACTGGATTCTGGAAAGGGGGGGGGTGGCAGAGGGACGCTGGAGGGATGGCCGTTGTGTTTTGTGCTCAGTTAACCATGTGAGATAAGTGCTTGCATTGTGGGGTATTAGTGGTAATGTGTGTTGCACTGCCTTCCTAAATGCTTGTGTTGTCCAGCGGTCCCCACTGTCCCATCTATCATCTTCAGTGGGGTTCCGCATGTCCTGGGCTGGAGGAGCCGGCCGAGCGGCCTGGGATAATGAAAGGTCACCCAGGGGGTGGAGTGTTGAAATTGCTTTACTTCTCACTGAAACACATTTGGGCCCAACCAGCGCTTGAGCGAAGTGGCACTCTCCAGTCTCGGCTGCTAAAGCAGAATTTGAAATGGTCTCACGCTGGCTGGAGAAATAGATTGTTTTGAGCACTGAAATGGTAAACACACTAAGGCCCATTACACATTCATTTAGACCTTCTCATTATGCAGTGACTTTTTGGGTGATTTATAAAAAGAAGAGGATTTGTTACAAGATTGGATTTCCTCTGTAAGAATCCTCAATGTTTCCAAGGGTTTCTTGGATTGCTTACAAAAATACCCAAGCACTTACGAAATGTTTGAAGACCTGATTCAGGTTTAAAAGGGCAATAATCTCAATTTAGGAAGAAATAAGGTTCACCTTTTATGGATGTGTAATGGATTTATGATACATTTATTATATACATTTATTTAGGAAATTTCACTTAACTAATACGCATGCATGAAATTAAACACAATGCTCCAATATTATTAATTTGAGATTGTTTTTCAGGCACCTCACACCTAAGAAGCCTGAAATGAAGGGTTTTGATGTTGTCTAAAAGAGCAAGAATGGTGTGGCTCAACACACCAAAGGAAATTGATATTCATGGCTAAGAAAAAAAATTATTTGGTATTTATTATACTTTAAAATGAAGTGATTCGCATCTTGCTGAGAGGTAATTAATACAGGGAAATCTTGAATTAAAGATGTAAATCTTGACACTTTGGCAGGGGGGCCGGTAAGGGACAGCGGTCTCCAAGGCCTGAATTATTCTTAGCGTAGACCAATTAACACCATGTATCTTCTTTTATGTTAACTTCAATTAAGGGCCTTTACAGTTTTTAAGTTCTTTTCTTCTTTATAGTTGGAGAGTGTCAGAAACACAGATCAAAGCTGAATGCCGCAGTCCGCGCACCATAGGTAATGCTGCTTTGCATAAGAATCTGCATATTGCTAAGAAGGTTTTCCTTCCATTTTGCATGAATTAAAAAGCAGGAGGGGTTTGTGGAGCTCAGGAGGAGAAAGCCATGGAGCAGCCTATTACAGCGCTCTCAAATCTCTCCCATCCAACACACCGACACATGAACACCTCCACTGCTGAAACCCCCATAGACCAGCTCCAAGTGTAGCCTGCAATTCCACTTTTTGTCACGGCAGGATATTTTATTCTGTTTTTAATTCTGGTTTGAAAGCAAATGTGTTGTGGCTGGGATTTGGGTGCAAGGAGCCAGAGAAATAAGCCTGTGTGATATTAAAAGATTACCAGTTCCAGGTTGTCCCTTACAATTGTACTTTTGAATAATGCTAATAACTGCCTGCAACAATATCACCACCTCACACTGAAGACTAGAGAAGTTACATATTATCAGATTTTTATAGTCAGAGACCACCCTTTATTTATTTAAGTTCCATTCAAAATGGCCATTATGTTCAAGTTATTCATTTTTCTATGTCGGAGGAAAAAGCAGAAGACATAGATTTTATAGACAATTACACAGAAGTCTCTGTAACTAAATATGAGACATTTTAGTGTATTTACTCTTTGTCTTTATTACAGATTCTTTTCAAGATACTTACTATCAGTTTTTCAAAGGAAGATAATTTTTTTTCCACACCTCCAAAGTTCTGTCCTAAAAACTGGTTGCATTTTCTGCTTCTCAGAACTCAACTAATCCTGACACATTCAGTGATGTTGAGGTTTGGACTCTGGGGCAGTCAGTCCACTGTTCTGGGAACACCAGCAGTTTCTTTGTTTAATGTGCTCATTTCCAAATGTTTTGTTTATTTCCTTTACTTCTCAGTAACAGCTTCTTGACAGCTACGCATCCTTTCAGACTCATAGTGTTGAGTTTTCTTCTCACAGTGGAAGGATGGACAGAAACACCAGTGGATTTTTTCAGATCTGAAGCAAAAGTGGAGCTTGATTTTCTCCTTTTCTCTTCTTCAAATATTTATGTACTGTTTATCTGATGGTGACAGTTGTAGTGGTCTACCAGGTCTTTCATGGTTGTTAAGAGTCCGATTTTCTTTTTATCTTTTAATATATTTTTTTTAACTCTAGCTTTAGAAACTCCTGCTCTTTCATTTATTTTTCTTTGACTTCCCCCTTCCTTATCCAAGTGGATCATTTATGTATAATCTCTGCAGAAAGGTCACCTGATGATAACTTTTTGACAGGAAATTAAACAAATCAAAGGTGGCATTTGACTTTTGTACAGTACTGTTTACATGTGAAAATCACAGTCCTTTTAAAAGGTAGTGGTTTCACATCTTTTAGGGTGTATATTCATTATTTGTGCATCCTTCTCCTATACCAGTCAACTGTTACGCCCTGCAGGAGCAATAGACCCTCAATTCATATTGTCATGGTAGGTCAAGATGAGGAATTACCTGATTTTGTGTTTTGACTTATTAGTGAGTGATGTGTTAAATGACTGAATTACCTTTATATTAACAGTACTGCAAAAGGAGCTGCAGTATTTCATTTCACTGTAAACAAGTTGCTATAGAATTCCCATTTATGACAGCGTGTGGCTGTAGATGGGATGCACACAGTTATGAACTTGTACGCAGCGTGAAGCTGACTGCGTGAAGAGCCTGAGCCGTGCTGTGTTTGACGGTCTGCTGTAATAATATGGTTTGGTCAGCACACATCATAATCAGGCTAAGGAGGAGAGCGGGAGGGGAGCGGTGCTGCGCTGAAGGGCTGGCTGCTCTCAGAGCAGGCCAACAACTCACAAACAACCTGTTTTTCAGCACCCTTAATCACTACCCTTTAATTGCATTAAACAGCACTGTATCAATAAATCAATGAGCAAATGAACTGGGTGAGTATGAGGAATGGGCGTTTAGTGTTGCTGCATATTATTTTATTGACGTTCCACTAACTGCCACCCTTGAGATATTGAATGCTGTTTAAGCGGAGCGCTGACATCATAATAAAAGGCAGCAGCGACAAGCCTGACTGGACTCCTGGACTCCTGGATGATGGACAGACATACACATACAAACGCATTTTCAGACAAATGCAAACAAATAACAGTGCTGGAGATAGGGCCCAGATTGAGCTTAATCCTATATAAAAAATGCTTTTTAGAGGTAAATCACCATCAATGTTATGATTTAATCCTACGCTAAGATTAATCTGTGTCTGATAAACTGACTCATAGACCCTGAAGATGTACAGTGTATTTAAATGAAATCTATGATTATATCACATTACACCTGATCTTCCTTTGTAACTTGAGACATAAACAAATTATACCGCTAAATTAAAGACACAAGATCAAATATATCGTAAAACTGTGACAAAACAATTAAAGCGTAGAGGCATGAGCTGAAGCAGGGTTGGAGAAGAGCTTCAGCATTGTGCCTTTGTTCAGAGCAGCAGTGCTGCTGGCTCCAAGGGTGCTATGTATTTTCATTTGAGGACCTGCAGACAGGCAGTAACCTTGTCTTGTTGATAACGAGCACAGAGACGCACATTCCCTTATTGTTTGAGATGGATTTGCAGTAACTCCACTCAGCTGAAACTATGTTGTCAGGCGGTTATTTGACCCAGAGAAATTTTTCAGAATTTGTACGATATGCATTGTAATTATCCTTTCACATAAGTTTATTTTTAAGATTATTTTGATGCACTTTCACCCTCAAGTGGGCGTACGTGACTCCTTTGACAATAGCCATTTTAATCTACTGTTCAAAGAAATCTATATAGGATAGCCGGCTAATTCAAACATCAAAACATTTTGTCAGGTGCAATTTCTTTGTTGGTTTGTTTTCATAACCTTGGTGTCTCAAAGCATTATTAACTAAAAATCTTTTGGTCTGTCTCCCACTGCAAATGCCTGCCAATAATACAGTGCGTGTTATTGCAAGGTACCAGCAGGATGCACTGCCATCTAGAGGGAAAAGTGTGGGCTTGCAGTAAAGAACAGTCTTCTGCATTCTAAACTACAAAAAGCTAAAAAAACTAAAAAGCTGACATGTGCACCTTATGCTAAACAGCTGTATGATCTTACTCTGTTGTTTTAGAAAAAAAGCACCCAGATGTCTTACAGCCAGGAGTGCAAATGTGGTCTGTCCACAATTATGTCTACAGTTACATTCATCATATTGACATTTCATGCTTTATAGGTCGATACGAAAACACAAAAACAAATAATGATATTAACAGCAATAATAATACACATATGCAGTATAGAGATTGAATTTTGTTGTATATTACAATGGCTTTCTTTCCCACTGTGTCAGTGAAATTCAGCTAAAGGTCTAAACTGCATGTTATAAATATTTCAGCAAAGCCCCTCAATAATGCTAAATACTATGAACATTAGGAAAAAATTGAGGAATGTTAAAGCATAGAATGATCAGAGTACAGTAAAGAAGTGCTAAAACATTTCCAGGACAAGTCTTCTTTCTTTTGTCATTAACAACTATAACTAAACAAAACACCAACCTATTTCGTAACCGTAATTGAGAGCTATCTAATAATTAATATCTGACAGAAATTTTGCAACTTATGTATTTTTTTGTAATCCCTAGAATTATCTTGCATAATTTATAAAATGTGAGTGGGATATGCCTCTTCTGCCCCCCTAGAATTTGTACCAGTGCTTACAGTTTTATGGCTGACAACAATGTGATTTTTCCAAACATTTCACAAGTGGTTATACTAGTTCATATTACTGTGCACATAATACAACAGTACTGCGGCCAGGATTTGGCTAAAGATTTGCTACACTTTACAAAATCAGACCAAATAGGTTGCAAATCTACTTCACTACACAAGTGTTTTTATTCACACAGTGCTTAAAACACACTTCTTTAGACACTTTGCCTACTTTGTAAGTGCTTTACAATAATAATAACATTAGATAGTAATTTAAGCAAGTAAAAGGAGCACACGTGCACCTCTTGATCATGAAGGTATGCAGTCTTTTAGATCATTTTCAGTGTGGCTTCTTCTTCAGTAGCTGCTCTGTTGAGAGGAGGTGGATCGGAGCAGCTTGTCTCCATGCTGCACAGGTAGCCTGCTCCCTGGGCTGCTAATGTAATTGCTTTTCATTGATTCTGTCCGACTAGGTGGCTCGTTTTCATCCTTTTTCCAGGGGCCTCTGCCAAGGCATGGGCCTCCCCTTGATGTGAAAAGTGTGTGTCCTTTTCAGCGCATATAAAGCAGCAGCTTCCTCACATGACATGATGGCACAGAGACAGAGGAGATTTCCTGGCCACCCCAAAAAAAAAAAAAAAAACAAGCAAAGAAAACGAGAAATCAAACAAAACTTTGGCCGAGCCATGTTGATGGAGTGTAGGGTGAATCCCTCGGACTGGGATGAATCGTAGAGCTATGTGTATGTGTTTTTTTTCTTCAGTAATTGTTATGTCTGGTTCTGACCACATGGTCAGCCATGTTTGTTGCCATGCGACTGTGTTTACACATGAAAACGCTTCACACTTTGAATGAAACCGACATGCAGCCTCATTACTGAGAGCGGCAGATCTTTTGTGTTTCTGAAGCAAGACAGCAGCAGCAGCACACGGTCTGGAAATACAGGGCATCTCTCTTAGACCATGTGATCTCTGTGCCAGTGGCCTCTCTTGGCAGATGCAGGACTCGCTTTGCTTTCGCGTCCGCCTGAATACGTTGGCAAGCGCTCACCTCCAGGAATTAATTTATCTCCTTACCACATGTAGATCCCTGGACGGAATTTCGGCCATGACTGGAATTGCTGAGCAGAGGCAGGCGTGCGATACTGTAGGCAGAACCACGTCCGGACGAATTTTAATATGCAGACCAATTTAAGGCTGGTATTAGATCAGCCGAGACTTTCCCAAATCAGATCAGGCTGTTCCAGTGGTCTAAAGGGACATTCTTTGGCAGAGATAAAGAGAACGTTTCCCTCGTTCAGAACATCACAGTTAGCTGCCTTTGATAAGACTTCATTGTCTTGTGACGCTCATTAAAAATATTACATTTCAGTGTGTGATTCACTTCATGGTCCAAATAGGGCTATGCTGAAAATAATAGCATAATTGGCCCAAATTAAAGGATTGCTATTGGTATTTAGTCATACAACTTATTTTGCAGTATCACTGATGACAATTTGTCTCATGCTGTGTTGAAACCATGATGTGGTTTGGCAATTAGTGGTTTTTAAAGGGCCATATATCCTACATTTGTCTTGCACTTTTTCCCCTGAGGAGCACTTTGTGTGGTTTTATAAAACAAAGACAAAAACAGTCCTAAATTACTTTTACATGATCATTTTCCAACGTCTCTTTATCCCTTAAAATTAAACAGGACCTTTTTTTGTTCCTGTGCTTTTATGACATAAATGTAATTGACCTCTATTCTGATACACTTCAGCATGAATGAGAGTTAAACTGCTCTAAACTCTCTACCAAACTTTCAGAGAAATATATATAATGGACCTCTATTCTAATAGCCTTATTTAAACAGCAGCCCGCACTGAAACACTCCTTATAACTTCAGTGGGAATAGGCGGAGCTAAACTGCTGTAGACTGAATACAGACATGTTTTCTGACTCCACAACAGACTGTTTTTGCAGCTCAGTTTCCATTTACATCTGTATAAACTGGTGAGTTTTAAAGCTTTAACAATGTGTTGGTACTGTCTCAAACAACACCAAACTTATTTTAAAAAAAAGGAAAATTAAGATGTGTATTTGTGTGTATTTTCACATTCCGCAGTGTCCAAGCTCCAATTTTCAGCTTTTTTATGTCAAAGAGAACTAAATTAGTAACAGCAATACAATGTCTGGTATGAAAAAAAGAAGAAAAAAAAAAAAGAAGCTTGTGTTGGTACCAAAGTTGTGTATATTTTTGACAAAGCACATCAATCAACCTTAGAGAGTGACTGTTAAACAACCATTATGAGCTCATTACTGATCACTCAGGAGTACTGCTGTAATTAGGGCTGTAATACATTACATCAGAACTCATAAGTTGTCTGCTGCCCTGCTTTTAGCTCTGTTTAAACTTTTCGTCTGACTTGTGCCCTGCCATACTGTGAGCTTAAACGCTGAATGAATACAGCTCTGCTACAAAATACAAATATGTATATACCTCACGCAACTGTAGTATAATTGAACAAATAGATATAATTTGGTAGCGGGTATGTTTTCCAGAAGTGTGTTTAAGCCCGGCAGTCAAATCAGTGCAATATTACAGAGCACAATAAAGGCATTACACACAGAAGCATCACCCTCTGCCTATGCACACTTCCCCAGATGGCTGTGATGGGAGTTGTAGGACTGATTCCTCACCCAGTCAAGTCTAATGCCTTCTAATCTTCTCCTGCTTTTTTCTGAATTATTCAAACAGTTCTTGAAGCAACAGCGGCGCCTCGACAGCAAGCAAAGCTCCCTGTGAGAGAGCTTCAGATAATGTAATGTAAAATGAATGATGAAATTCGGGGAGCTAAAATGAAAGAACGCTGCAATGTGTTTTCAAAGGTGAGGCCCTGGGTGATAACGAATAAACCACTTTTAGGTGCTCTTAATGGGAGACGGGCAATGGAAACGCTGGGCAAAATTAGCCAAGCCAGATTTCCATGCTTTCATGGCATGCAAACATGTGCAAAAGGCACAGAAGAGGGGCTTTGTCCTGCCAGACGTGCTTTTTTTTGTCAATTTAAAGGGACATTGAACGCAAATTTTGGTTCCCATGTTCCAGCCATTATAGCCAAGATCGAAATCTCACGTCAATTAATAGATGAAACGCATTTTTTTGGGTTACTCATTTCTGTAGGCAAACAATTTAGGGGGCAATTTAGTTGAGGCATGAAATAATTTGCACTGTGATGTAATGTCCATTCCTTTTAATCTCGCTTATCTTTCCTTAAATGCAGCTAATAACACATCATCAAATAAATAGCTTGAACACATTGTTCTTTAGTTATTACTGAAGACATGCTGCCTGACCTCAATAATTCAGTGTGATTAAATAAAACAATACAAGGAATATGCACATAATCATGTTCCTATTTTCTCTGTCTTGTTGCAAGACTAAATCAATTGGCCCTGTGAGCTAAACATGGAAATATATTATTACAGGAGTAGTGTTGCAACAGAACTGTACATTGTAACACTGTTACCTGAGAGTGAACAGGGACCCTGTGTATTACAGTGGATCTTTTTGGCTCTGCAGAACAGCCTCTCCAGCCTTCCTTCTCCTTTTCCAGCACAGAGATGAGCTCGTTCCCATCCTGAATTTAGAAAGAGGCAAAAAAGTGTAAAACAGCAGTTATAAATTGGCCTAAAATTGTGAATTAAAAAAATAGTAACCTAGTAAAGTATGACCCCTGCAGGTCAATACTTCCTACACTGTTCTGTTTATGAAAAGACTGTTCTTGGCATTACTGTCACTTCACAAAGCACGCCACACAGTCAAAGGGTTCGTAATCATTCTTGCTGTTTGAAACCGTTGCATTTGGGTAATACAATTTTAATGCTGGCTTCATTCTGTACGTTTAACATTGATATATCATGAGGAAAATCTCAAAGGATCTCCGAAGGCAGAAGCATTGTTCCCTCCCTCCTAGCTGTAATCTGAAATGGAGAGTGCAAACATCTGAGAGCAATTGAAGTGTCTTATAAAAGAGTCTCTCCCCACTGCGGCTCGGTTTAGCTGTGCGAATTGTGAATCTAAATGTTTTCTGAACTGGGTTTGATTTCTTCTTTGTACTTTTATTAACAATCAGAGGGTGTGGGTGGTTTACAGTGTATAACAGATCCAACAAATCTTGGAACGTGCTGCAGAATACATGAAAATATTTCAGCGTTGTTAAAGTGTTTCAAAACTGATGTTGTCAAAGTGATCATTTAAAGGGGGAAAAAAAGCAAACGGCTACCTTTATGTTATGGAATTAACACAAAAATAATCAGGCGCACACGTGCAGTGACATAAACAGAGAATCTCATATAGTATTACATCTCAAGGGTTGGGAGTGTTAGAAGAGTTGACAGAACCTATTTTCTGTAGCTACATTTTCTTACAGCCATATAGGACATATAAGAAAGCTATATTTGACATAAAAATCTGAGACTGTCAGACATGAAGTCATGTCAGCAAATATTATATATTACATTTAGGACCTACATAAATAATAAAAGGAATGAATAAAAGGAAAACCTGAAGACATACTTAGATTACATGGAAAGGTCTTACTAATATTCATGATCACAGTATTATAATTCAAACGGATCCTGCTTGACCACATAATTTTATTTACACATTGGATAAAGTAAATGATGGCCTTCATTTCTTCCAAAAGCTGACCTCAACTAATGCTAATTGTGATTTTCTTTTCAAAAGAGTTAATTCAAATTAATATGAGCTGTGAACAATAAAATACTGAAATAAACAGTCCCTTATTTGTTTTAAGCATCAAATCAGTGGAATGTTTGGTAAAATGTTAGCTGTATTAGGCTGATGCAGCCGTGTGCCGATGTTGATACATTAACATGTATAAAATGTAGTAAGTGGAACCAGATTCAACTAGATTACCTTTATAGAGAAATTTAACACTTGTTTGTCATAACTGTCCAAAATACAACATGTATCTCCATTTTTTTCTCTATTTTTATTTTTCTGCATTATTTTTACATAGTGTCAAAATTTCATGATGAAGGGAACAATAGAAAAGCTTCAGAATTAAAAGTAGAGAATGTTTCTGCCTTCCCCTATAAAGTTTGGAGGATATATGTTTTTTTTTTTGTACAGCCACAGAATGCAGTAAAATATTTTTTTAAAAATTCAGATACTTTTTACTACAGTAGCTCAGTGTCACCTAAACAGTAAGCCCTTCTGGAGTACAAGTACATCATCAAATATCAGTTTGTCTGATGTCTGATGCTGATAATTTTGTTAAGCAATTATCTGCTGAAAATGACATGATGATCATCTCTAGACTGATGTATTTTAATCTTTTTTTCTTTGGCTAAATTTGGCCACTTTTACTCCATGGATCAGGAACCAAAAGAAAGAAAGAAAAAAAAACACTCAGTAAGCATTAGTATCTTGTGCAACAATAACCTAAAGTGTCATACCAAGCTGATGCCCCTACCTGTGAAGCAGTAGCAGCGGAAGTAGCATTGATAAATGTTTCTTGTACATAGGTCTACCGATGGAAGAAACAGAGACTGGGATAAAAAAAAAAGAAGGAGACAGACTTTGCAAAATCTCCATTCAGAGCATAGTTCCAACCTGAGATGAAGGCCGGCCTAAGAAAGTGTCAGAGCAATGAAAAGATTTTTAAAAATTTAGAACTAGCAACAGTAAAAGTACACTATACACATGCACACATTTGGGTTTTATGAAACAGGGAACTAAAGGATTAGCTCTGGAGCAAACATTTGAATGGTAAAATACTGTCGGCACAATAATAATATGACGTAAATGAATGTTTACTGCGCTTAATGTCCACTGTAATTCCTTGATCCATTATTCAAGCACAGAGATTTTCCCTTCTTTATCTCTGTCATGAAAATAAATACGGTTCTAGATACACTGTATGTCCAAAAGTGTCCAGACACACTAATTAGTGAATTCAGCTTCATTAAGGTGCACTTATTGCTGAGACAGGTGTTCAACTACACACACAGCTTGTACAGTCTCCATAGAAAAGCACTGCCAGGAGAATGAGACATTCTGGAACAGATGCTACCAAATCCTCACAGCAAGGTTCCAAGATCTACTGACAATCCTTCCCAGAAGAGCAGAGGCTGATACTGCAGCAAAGAGGAAACATATTACACTGATTTTTTCAAAATGTCTACATAATTTAATTTAATCATTAAAACGTAAACAATATCACTTTGATGAGAAATGCCTTCATTACATGAAGCTATTTACACTGTATAAAGTATATATATATATATATATATATATATATATATATATATATATATACACACACACACACACACACACACACACACACACACACACACACACACATATATATATATATATATATATATATATATATATATATATAAAAGAGTTGTAAACATTACCGCCTGGTTCCTATCACCACCACTATAGCAAATCCGAGTTTGTACGTTTCTCTACAGTCACCCATTTCACAGCAAAACTTTGTGAATGACTCAAGTCTAAATATCAGCGATTAAATCATCCAGATATTTATATAAAATCTGCGGAATTACTTTAATACACTTAAATTCGGAAGAAACCTTGGATGAGCAGGTGTGTGCAAACTTATAGAGACGCAGAGTCGGGCTATGCAGGGGAAGGTTAAAACACTGACACACGCCGACGACGCCGAGCAACCGCTTCGTGTAGAAACAAATGATCAGTCTCGCGAGACATGTTTTCCCGGTTACCTGGAGAAACGAGAGTTTGATTCAAAGTAAACCCGGTGAAACGCAAGAGGGATGTTTCAGCGAGAACTTCTGCTGCAGGTGGGTACAGATGCCAGCATTGGGAGCTTCAAAAATATGCCTTTATACAGCTTACACTGTTGTCGTTTTAAGGGGAAGTTATATATTTCAGAAGTTACAAGCCAAAGTGGTGTTTGGCTAGCTAGTGAGCTGGCTATGAGACGTCAAACTTTCCCTCAGTGCATGGGCCTAACGTTAGCTAACATTAACCCCATATACTGTACATCGCGTTACTATTTAGCGAAACCTTCAGCCAAGCTAGACATCATAAACTCAGAAGTGCATGTCCATTATGTATTTCCTTCTTTGCACGGCCCAAGTTTGTAAACAAAGTTAGCTGTAGCGGTGCATTAGCTTGTCCAGCTAACCTAGCTATCAGGTGTAAACAGTGTAACTTCGCTAGCATTGGGAAGATAGCTAGCTAGTTAGTCAGATCTTTCGCTCTGTTGCTCGCACGTTTTCCACCCTTGTCATGAAATATGCCCTGCATGGCTCTACGCATGCCAAGAACAGTTGGGGCTAAAGCACATGTGCTGAAATTTGTAGCCAAAGCTCCATGTGAAGTGGCAGCTAGCAGCATTTTAAACTGAAGGGAACTGTGAACGTTGTCCTCGTGGCTTAAAGCGTAAGACAACATTATTATTGTCGATTTAATGGTCCAGTTTCAGGCTGAAGATTTCAAAACAAGTGTATCTGTCAAATGTCTTGGTTGTCTGCACAAAAGCTGGTAAGCCATGGCACTGACGTTTCTGTATGTGAGCTGAACAATAGTAGGTTGATTATGATGTAAATATGATTCTGTTTCCCTGTGTGCAGGGTGCTTCAGGTGAATTTGTCAGGGAAAACCAGATCAAAAATGCCATCACCTCAAGCCTTGCAGCCAGTCCTGAAGATGAAGGTGGACGAGCTCTTCCTGAATTGGTTGAGTGAGTCAAGCACTCAGGTGATACTGAAAGACTACCTCAGAAAGATCAAGAATGGAGATGAGCTTGAGTTCGGACAGGGGGACTCTCTTGTTGTCACGGAAAACAACAACATTGCCTCAAAAAGTAATGTATCGGAGAGGACTTCTGCATCACTCAGTGCTCCCTGTAGCCCTCCCTCAGCCACTCTGCCATCTGGAAGTGGCAGCAATAACAGAACAGGGCTGAACAGCAGGGCACTCCGGCGATCCATCAGTATAAAAAAGGTAGGCCTTTTTTTTTTTCTTCTCTCTCTGCCAATATGAAATCATTCTGATATCACTGTGCATCCCTATTGATGAATGTTCAAAATACTGTAGCATTGATGATGGCTCTAACATCTGTAAAATATCATTTTAAAATAGCAATTGTTAGTCTGATAATACGTCTGCATCAATACGTTAGAGTTAATGGGGAGTAGTAGTTGTTGAGGCCCTCGAGTTCCCTTATTTTACCACAAGAGGCTGCTGAACGACTAGCTACTTCTGGCTTGTATATTCAGTAGGTCTAGCTTTGTGGAGTATTATGCATTGTGTAAACAAATACTTTCCACATGTTCCCTTGGACTAAGACTGGGCTATGAAATGAGAGGTAGAAGCATTTTAAGTCTACCAATCCCCGGAATGATAATGGCTCTCCCACTGTGTACTGATCAGTGATGAGGGTGGGCATATCTGTCTCCAGGGCTCAGGCCGACGTATTCAGTAATGTAGTGTGCCACATTAGTGAAGCCCCAAATTGCTATATTACTTATCATATTTAAGAATTTGTATAATTGCCATGCTATACATTAGCCTGTAGCTAAGTCTTTGATAGAGATCCATATTTGGACTGAATGCCTTCAGCTCTAAAAGAAAGCAGACATTCCTGCATGTGAATGCCTGCAATGTGGGGTCAGTAAGTTGGGCAGACAGCTGCGACTATCAGTGGCATGTAGAGATCATCTAGTGAGCCTGGCTGCATCTGAGTACTGAACAAGAGTTTACTGTATTGGAAATTATAGTGGAATTTCACAGAAATATTATTAAATATATAATTGCTTATAAAAGCTTATTATTGTGAGTGGTAATTTTGCTCAGCCTTGTTACATGACTTGGATGTGCTGCTTATTTTCATCTTAATTGACTTTGTACTTTTCTTGAAGTTAGCTGGTTTGTCCATGTACCTTCTGTCTGATACACATGCAGACATGATTATCTTTGGTAGCTAAAGGGTGATACACAAGGTGACTCATTTTTCCTTATTAAAAAAAACAGAAAATATCCTCCTCAGTCATATCTGTACCACATTATTGCACCTGGCCTTTTGCATTTCAGTATATCTGCTAGTGTT
Source organism: Pygocentrus nattereri (assembly GCF_015220715.1). Taxonomy (NCBI): domain Eukaryota; kingdom Metazoa; phylum Chordata; class Actinopteri; order Characiformes; family Serrasalmidae; genus Pygocentrus; species Pygocentrus nattereri. Next base: position 31,348,822 of record NC_051216.1, read on the forward strand.
TTTTGCAATTTAGGTGGTGTTGTGTGGTGTGTGTGTTTTTTTTTTTTTTTTTTTTTTTTTTTTGTACAGTGGTGAGTTGCACCTGCAGGGTCTGGGGTGTTGTACTACAGGTCAACAATTAAGGTTGCTCAATTTAGCCCTAGCTTTTGAGTACCATACTGTCTATCATAGTGCAAATGGTGGATGCATACAAAACACATATTTTACTGCAATCCTAGAATTGCTGGTACACTTCTAACAGAGGTCACTCATTTTCTTAGATCTATTTGCCTTTTATTTCTGATAGGCATTTAACTAGGGATGCACCAATACCATTTTTTCCCTTCTGATACTAATATCTGATCCTTCAGTATCATCCAATACTGAGTACCAACTAACTATTTATATTTATACAGTTCCACTTTTTAAATATCTTATTTTGGTAAAAGTTGTGTTCTGTGTCGCTATTAAAACATACCAAGCTTTATATATAAACAACTTCAGATGCCCAAGACTAATCTATTTTTGTTTATTTCCTGTGTGTATTTAGTAATAAGAACCCTATTTAATAACTGAAGTAAATGCAAAATATTTTACACTATTAAACAGTTTAAACAGAACTTAAAAATGTATAGATATGCCTGTGGTCTATACATGTAAGCATACAGCAGCTTCTCTGGTGTGAATATTATTTTAAATTGATGTTCTTGAGTCATTTGTCCTCTACATGCGATCACTCGGACTTATCTCTGAGTGATAGATGAAAGTGCGCACACAGGCCTTGTTAGTGAGCTGATATGCTAAAGGCTTTACCCCAAGAGACTGGCAGCTCTTTCTAACTGTCTCTCTCTTCTGTTTATTAAATATCTGCTGATACCAAGTACAGATTCCAAATCTTAATAGTTTAGATGTTCCACTTTTTAAAACGTTGTGGTTAAAAAAAAAAAAAGTGCTCTGCTTCACAAATGCATACTAAGCTTGAAAGAATGGTGCTTACTAGTTGGATAACTTAATATTGGAATGATCTCAGAGCTGCGAATAGTCACTGTGGGTTTTGGTATGTTTTATCTTTAAATATTTATTTAAATTTGGTGTATTGAAAACTGTGTTGGTTGCACCACCCTTCAAAATACTGATATTAACAGATTACATAAGCAATTTTACTTCTGCTTGTCTGAGACATGAAATAATCCAGTTACACACACCACCTACATGCTTCTTGCTTCAGTTAAGTTCCATCTACAGGTGTGCATGCAAGCATATCTCAATAGCATGCATACACATCTGGAAAAAAAATCACAGTATTGGTATCCTCTATTTCTGTTACTGTATTTAAGTACCAGTATTTGGCAATTGGCATTGGTGCAATACCAGTTATGCTACTGGTGAATTATTGATTAAATTCCCTTCTAAATCATTAACCCAATGTATGAATAATTTTGTTCTTGAGATAATGCCTCATTTCTCATTGGCCTCACTTGTCATCCGATCTGTCTTTACGTTGTATAAACTCGTCTTACTAGGGTGAGGCAAAGGTCTGTTGACAAAGAAAGCATTTGAACACTTTCCAAAGCCAATCCCTCTAATGTAGCACAGCCTAGCAACACTCATGATGAATCTTATTTGGTAGTGGGCTAGTGGAGGTCAAGCTTCACTGACTTGAATGGCAAGACTCTTGATATGACTGAGTCAGAAGAGCTCCTGCACACACAAGGGCACTGCAGGGTATTTTAGTCAGTGTCGGGCCAGGCCAGTGTCACTTGCCATGCAGGCGACTGAGAGCAGCACAGTTGTGTGGTCCTATAAGACCACAACAGGGAGGAGCAGAGTGAATCCACAGCCATGCATTCAACTGTGAAATTTTCTTTTAGTACTGTTTTTATTCCTCTGACAGTCCACCACAATAAAAACGGATCCAGGAGAGGGATTGCCATAATGGATACAACAATGAAAGGGAGCATGGTACACATGGCTTTGTCATAGTCTGGAAAGATTTCATGTAATGGACCATTTTTATGGAACACATGTGTGGGCAGTGAGTCTATGTCATGAGCATGGCCATTTTCTGTCCAGTCTTTAATGCAAATCCTCATTTCTTATACAGTAAGGGGTTTGACAGATGCGTATAGGCTTTGATTTCCATAACCAGTCATTCCTTGCCACTTTAGTGATCCCAGACACTGCTCGCTCCATGTAACAACTGTTGTGCATTCCATATTTTCTGCTGTGACGTCAGCAGCATGTGCCCACAACTTGTCACGATGTATTAAAGGGATTTTGATCCTGCACCAAGTAATGGTCTATTTTAGGAGGGCCAAAGGAATTCCAGAATACAAATGCATTCTTCAAAGGATTAGTTAGAAATTCAATTAACGTCATGGTGATGCTGCTTAGAACAGCTGGTCCAACTTAGACACAAGACACTGACAAAGATAGACTTGGTTGCCTTGTGCAGGAATTATCTACTCTGAAATTGGCTGGTGTTTAGTATACAGTTTGCAGAACTGTCCTTGTAATACAGAACACACTCTGGTTTTATGCTCTTATTTGTCAGAGTTGTCATTGGTCTTTGTTTGATCTTTTAGATTTTCAAATGATGATCTGTGCAGATTATAGCATGACCAATGTGAAAAATATATTGCTGATACCACTATAAAGTATTTAAATATTCAGACAAATAATGGCTGCAGATAAAATTTCAGGTGGTCAGAAATGAAATGGACCAGACACTTATAGGGCTGTGCATTCTGAGTAATTTAAGTGTCTTTAAGAGTTTGTGAAAAGATGCCCAGTTAACCACAGAGAAGGTGGGGGTAATGCGTTTTAGTCTACATACCACAATATATTTGAATAATGTTTTTCATAACATTAAAAGATTTCTTAGAAACTGCAAGGCAAGCTTAATTCCAGTGTTTTTGACTTTGGAAGGCATTTGCAACTACAATGGCTACAATTGCATAATGAGTTTGCATTTGTCATTCAAGATTGTGTTTTAAATGACAGTAACTGACCTGTGTAATTCAGCTTCTGAAGTGTGTGTATTTTATCATAGTCTTCATCTATTCTATTGTGATCTAGTCTAGCAAGATGTGCAAGTTTCATTATGTTCTTTGAACTGTGTGTGTGTGTGTGTGTGTGTGTGTGTGTGTGTGTGTGTGTGTGTGTGTGTGTGTGTGTGTGTGTGTGTGCGTCTCAATGTGCTAGTAAAATATTAGTGGTATAGGTACACTGTATGTCCAAAATTACCCAGACACCTTTTTTTAAATTAGTAAATTCACTATTTTAACTCATTGCTGACATAGGTGTGTAATTGCACTCACAGGTTGTGTAATCTTCATAGAAAAGAGGTTCCAATGGAATGGGATGCTAAGGTCTAAGACTAAGGTCTTGTGCAGGCTTTTTATTTATTTTACGGCCATTGTAACCTTACAAAATACATGTTACTTTTCTCTGTAATGCTAAGTTTCTACATTTTATTAGCATTTAAGTTTCGATATCGGCAGATGTACATGACAATTATCCCATGTCAACACTGGCCTAAAATTCCCTAGTAGGTCTTGGAATCAGCCTTTCATTCCGTATTCACGACACTTTTCTCCCCCTGTGTGGTCTGCTTGATTGTGCATATACACAGATATTGGCTATCATATCTTTTTTTGTGTGTGTGTGTGTGTGTGTGTGTGTGTGTGTGTGTGTGTGTGTGTGTGTGTGTGTGTGTGTGTGTGTGTGTGTGTGTGTGTGTGTGTACCCTGTTGCTCTTTGGTAATGGCTAGAGTCACTTTGGACGATTGCACAGTACACTGCACATGCATGCCTACTGATATAAATTGAGCTTAGCTTAAATGTTCATACACGAATGAAGGATCGTTCAAGGAATTGACATTAAAGGGTTGATTTATTTTTATTGCATTATGTTGTGGAGTCATATCCAGAAAATGTCTAAAGAGATCTTTGTAAATTTTGTAATATAAAGTCTAATTACACTTTGTATCAAGGATTTGACAGAAGGGGACAGGTAAATGGAAATTAGAGGGGAAAATTACAAACCACTGGTTTCTGCATCACTTCATACAGTAAAACTAATAGTTCTGCCCTCAGGTGCCTGCAGGGGATGAAGCTATTTAAAATGTTTCCAGAGCTAAAAGGTAACTCAAACTCCTCAAACTGTTCAGTATGTTGCTCACAAAACATGCATATGAGACTTTTGGGAAATAATGTGGTTGCTGTTATGTAATGGTGTGGCTGTTGATGCTTATGCACAAATAAGTATGTAGTTATTAGTGGGCAGAAAGTTTAATTAAAGCTCAATTATAAACATTAGCTAGCTGTTCCATGCCTTTAGCCTACTAGTCATTAAGTCAATGTGAAATAAAATGGTGAAGACTCTACAATTGCAGTCCTGGAGGGTCAGGCCACTGAGCAGCTCAGTGTTTTCCTGCTCTAATGCACTTAGTTCAACTCATTAGCTAATTACCAAGTCCTTCATTAATAAAATGGGGTGTTGTGTTGTCCCTGCAGGACTGGAGCTGCTATATGAACTGTCTGTAATATTAGAAACTAATGATTCCTTCTTAAAAAGAGCACATGCATAGGTCATGGTGGAGTCTTTGTCAGCCTGTATTTTAACCTTTAGTTGCACTGTTTAGATCTTGTGCCTATATTGGGTTTTTTTTGGTGCTTGATACTGAACATTTGTTCTCCTGACCTTCTCTCAGTCTGAACAGGATTGTATTTACCATTACACCTAAAAGTAGGGCTGTTCCAGGGTGTGTGTGTGTATGTGTGTGTGTATGTGTGTGTGTATGTGTGTGTGTGTGTGTGTGTGTGTGTGTGTGTAATGCTTTTAAAACATGTAAAGTAGCTGTGTGTGAAATATGAGATTGTGGCTGTTGCACAGGTCAGTATTTTGCGAGTCACAACTGGTGAAATAACCAAAAGTGGAAATGTTCTGCATTACCGACCGTGTCGCACCCCTTTTGGAAGCAAACTGGCACTAGAACAGCCAGGTCAAAGATGGCAGAAAAGAACAAGCTGCTTTGTGCATGAGAGAAGCATAAAAACTTAAAAGTAGTGTATTCGTCATGCTAAAAAATGGTTGCTCTTTTGGAAATTAATTACTAACCGATTAACTGTCAGCTAACAAATTAAATAGTGGTATTAGTTAAAAAAGCATTGATTTACTGTATAAGAAATAAAAGTAAACAGCAGTTCATATTTTACTAAGGAGATTAAATTGGAGAAAGTTTTTAAATTGTATGCCTGAGGCGGCAGTAGGCAGCTGGTTCCTCTAAATAGGTCTACAGAAAAATCAGCATGCAGCTAAAAATAGTGATGTCCAGGAACACTTCTTGAAAGGACAATAAGACAGCTACTGTGATGTACCATATCAAAAGCAAAGATCAGTAATACGACAGATGACTATTTTGTCCATGTTCTTAGAGAGTGCAATACTTGTCAGTATGAGGAAATCACACAGGGGAGTGTAGAATCATAGAGAATGACGCAGTGGACAGTAATCGCTTTTGAGAACTACTGAGATGCGTTAAACCAAAGCTCAAAGTAATTATGTTAACCTGGGTTAGTAATTAGTAAGGCTGCATTAACGTTGATTGATGCCAATATCATAGTACATATCCTCTAATAGCAATGCAAACATTTTTATAAATGTAGGAATTGGATCAGCATTACAGAGAAATGTAACACATTTGTAACCAATTAAAAATATTTTAGCATAAGAATCCAACATCATCTAAATTATTTATCATAGACTAATGACTAATGAAGAAATAATAAACCAATTATTAAACCAATAATATACTCTAGCTTTAAGTATTTGACAACCTAGCAAATGTTGCCTAAATTGGAATGATGTGCTCACTATTACTGTATTATCTGTTTTAAGAATGCAAATATTGAATCAAACAGTGTTAACTGATATTCAGGTTTTGCAGGAAGACTGTATGCCATTTCTTATCTAAACAGCTCCAGTCATAATAAGCATAAATAAAATTTAAGCAGTTTTCTAATGCACTTTTTATGCTTTGTGTGTCTTATTTTAAGCCTAAATGTAGAGAAACCCACTTTCCTCTCCTAAGCCCAATGTGACAGTCTCTTCAGGCAGACTACAGTGCAGATGAGCTCTTAACTTTCATTTAAAAAATCTTACACATTTTACTAGGAAGACTATATGCAGAATTGTTGCGCTTGAAGAAATGTTCATGTAAGGTGACTTTTAGTTTAGCATGCAGTATAGGCTGACCAGTGTCTATTTTGGCCCTGCACTAGGGTGTTACACAACTCCAGATTATGGAATTTCATATGGCATTACACAGTCATACTGTTGCTAAGCCTGTCATTTAGATTATAACCCCCACAACTGCATTTTCTTGTAATGTTTTTCTTCTTTGGTTTCTGTTCAAGTGGAATCAGAATGGTTTCTCTTCTGAATTTTCACTGAAGGTGGAAAAACTGTGGAAGCATCTTGCCCAACAGCGCCAGCTGACAGACGTGTAGTCAAGACGTATTCCGTGGAATTGGCTGATCACGATTATAATATTCCAAATCAAATTTAGTCTGTTCTTGTCTGTGATCAATAGAACTGAATATGTGATTTTATGTCTACTACAGACTGTGCCGGTAAACCCTTCCTGCTTGTAAAACTCTTACAGTAGTGCAAGCAGAAGCTTTCAGTTGAGCAGAGAGCCTTAATGTTTGGATCCAAACGGTTTATCTTGGCGAGGGTTACTGGGCTGTTGACTTGGTGAGCAAGCATTTTAGTGTCTTTTCTCTGACTGGTGTTGAAATGAACAAAGTATTTATCCTTAGTAGCTAGAATCCTGGTTCCTCTGTCTCAGTAGTGTCTGTAAGGAAATTGTTGTGAATTGTTGTGAAAGACTTTAGTGGAATGACGGTTCAAAAACATGACCACTGAATTTTTTACAGCTTGATCAACTAGCGCAAGCAAAGATAACTGCTTACTGTGGTCAGCCATCCAAAGGCTTGAGTGACCTGGGTGTTGGACTTTGGGCTTCTTGCTTCAGCAAATAAAGATAAAATTAATGTTTTCCCAAAGGAGCTGTGGCAACTGAGCAGCTAATTAGGCAACTGCTACTATGTTTGTTAGTGCATCCATTTTTGCTTTGCTGATCAGGGTCTTTGTGCAGTTGTTCCTCAGACTGGACACAAGGCTTTGTTTGGAAATTGGCACTATTGGCACAGACAGCTGCCTTCTCTTGTACGGCCAGATCCTAGACTTGTTCTTTTAGTGCCAACTTAGTTGAACAGAGAAGACTTGTTTTGCCTAGACTACTATGCAGAACCAGTGGAGAGAAAAGTGTTATGATAGTGTTCACACACATTCAACATAAAAAACAGAGCCATTTCACTGGTTAGTTTACTTTGTCCCCTTGTTTTTTCCATTCTGCTGTACTGACTGATTGACTAATGTACATGGATAACATGGAAATCAGGTAACAACAATGTGGCTTATCAAATGTGTGCAGTATCCTGCCGTTGGAGGACAACAGGAACTAGAATACAGCTGAAATGAATGGAAGAATGTGCACCCTGTGATCTGACATCTAAAAATACTTATCATTTAAGCCAGTCAGGGCTTTATTTTAGTACCAGTTTGGTACGAGCCATGGCTTCAAGCCTTGTGTGCACGTTCAGTCAGTTTTATGGCAGCTTTCTTGTTGCTGAAGCCCATATCTGTTAATTAGATTTGTGTTGAAAACAATAATGGCCACGTTAAAGGCTTTACAGAGACACCCAGCTTCCAGCGTCTGTGGCTGGGTTTCTTTGGATCAGCATGGTTACAGAGAATTGATGTAATTGCTGTCAGTCTGGGTACGTATGTTTGCAAGGACTAAAGATACACTTGTTTCTCAAGATCTTGTTTCTTGGGGTTGCCCAAACGGTACATGGTGGGTCTTTTAATAGTCCTAGACTACTTTAGCCATCATTCTTTGAATTCAACACCCCCCCCCCCCACACACACACACACCATAATACTGACTAAGACTTGTCATCTATAATAAGGTATGGAATGGCTGGAAGCTGAAGCCTTGGAAAACAAAATAAACAAAGTCCACAGGAGGTGATCCATGTGCATATTTTTTCCCATCCCTCAAGGAGAGTTCTTCCCATTCTGTGGGCATCATATAACAATCAGTTTTATAAGAATTGCCTAGCATCAGGTATAGATTTTATTTAGGATCTTCTCTTAACTTATGTAGGGCCTTTATATTCATTCCACTGGGAAAAAAAGGGTTAAAAATGACACTTTGGACAGGGGAGAAAAAAAAAATTATTTCATGGTTTCTATGAAGGACATTAGACACACCCTTTATAATCTCTGGTTATGCCAAGCATAAAGAAGTACAACACCCAAGAATTTCTCCGCTACAAATTTGATGCTACTTGACAACAAGGCATCACACTTTATACAAGGAATAGAGTAAAGCACAAGCAGGAAGGAAAGTCCCTGCTTACTTGCCAACACCATCAGTAGCACCAGTTTTTATAATGATAAAAATCATAAACTAAGCCAAAGGGCAAAGTATATCTACAAAATTAAGGAATTACTTGCCTTTAATTACCAACCATTTTTGTTGTCAAGCAAGTTTGGTTTGGTAGGACATGCTGTTGCCTGCATACTGTATTCACTGCAAACTGAATTTCAGGTTATGTTTCAGCCAGAGATTTTCATTTCAGTGCATCACTGAATGTGGATGTAAAAGTCTTCAGGTTTTTTGTGCTGTTGTCCAGTGTAACATGTAAATGGTGACTGGCGGAATAAAACTAAAAAATGGACAGCTTTAAACGTCTGTGTGGTGGTGAATTGCCATGTGCTGTAATCTTTTGTTCTGGAGTGTCACTCATAAAAAATGAAAAGGATACTGTTATCACTGAGCTCTGAAACAACAGGTTTGTCTTTTTGCATAACCTTCTATGAGGGATGTGGAATGCATATTGGAAAAGGCAGATCCACCCCCCCACCCTGACTGTCTCCCTGCACACACCCATACACGCACTCACACAAACACCCTCGATCTCCCCAGTGACTCTGCAGGATAGGGCTGTGCATGACCTCAGCCAGCCTGTGCTTTATGTATGGGACAGTCAGCCGGATTGCATGCTGGGGCCGGTGCAAGGCTGAGAGGAGCAGCTGCTGTTTGCCATTAAGAGGTCTTGTGCTGTGCTGAAGGCAGACAGAGGAGTGTCCTGTGGTGGGACAGTCCAGTCGTGCAGGAAGATAATCCTCGACCCCGCCGTGTTTACTGTAAGCCGCCTGGCCGTCCGCTCCGCTTGCTTTGTAAGCCAGCGGCAGCATGAGGATGAAGGAGCTGTCTCTACGGCAGGATCCGGACCTGAGGAAGGAACTGGCTCTGCTGGCCCGTGGCTGCGACTTTGTCCTGCCTTCACGTTTCAAGAAGAGGCTGAAAGCCTTCCAGCAAGGACAGGCAGGTTTTCTTAACTTGGATTAACCATTGGGCCAAGGCTGCTCAGACTCTTTGTGGGTTGTGTGGCTGGGACTGTACTGATAGTTTTTGTGTGATACGAAGTAAAGTTTAGTTGCTCTTAATGGACCGGTTGACCATCCATTTGGATGGTTTGAGTGATGCAGAATGTGTAAACGATTATCAGCAGTGCTGAGGAGTCTCCTGATGTTTAACACTGAGCAGACAACTCTCAGCTCTGTGCTGGGCTACAAGATGGCCTTTCCCTTTTATAGACATGGCTGACAGTGGTGGAGTAGTAAAGATTAACAGCATTCATCCCTCACAGCGTGTTGCACTGAATCCTTGCCTGGCACATCAAAGCAAATTGTTCCATGTGTTGGAATGCCATATAAGGGCTCATGAAGTTGTCAAAGTATTCCGACATTTCATCCTGTTCTTAAACGTTTCTGATGCTTTGTTTTCTGATAGTAGCTTAAAGTTCATAAAGTCAGAATAATAAGTTGAGTTTGTGCAAGTGCCATGTTTTGGAGCAAGATATAGATTTCAGTGGTGCAATCGCTGGCTTATCATGAGAGGAGACAAACATGAGTAAACACCATGGACTCGACTTATTACATGACAAACAGATAGTCAACAGTGTATTGAGTCATGTAAATAGTTACTCAGGGTGTATTTTTAATGTTGCTTATGCAGGGTTGGGATGCACCAGGGTGTGAAGCTTTTGTTAAGTTTGTTTAGCTTGTGAATGCTCAACTAGCTATTCTGGTTGAGGCACACAAAACCTGCAAGGCAGTTGCTCCAAAACTGACTAATTCTATAAGCAAGGCCTTGCATGAAAAGTAGACAGGAATGCCACAGTCATACAACTAAGAATGTACTACACTGCTATAGCAGTAAGACTATATGGGCAGGACCACTAATGTTACCTGGACCTATAGTGTCACTGACCCATAATAAGTGTCTGTAAATAATTTTACAAAGTCATTTTTTAATATTTGTTTTATATCTATATAATATATATTTTATATCTATATTATTTTTATAGTCGTCATTGTGTTTAATTTTGTTTACTTATTCAGCAACGTAAAATTAAACAATGATCTTACTAATATCAATGCTAGCCACAGTAAGGTGTTAATTATCAGTTAGCTTGCTGGTGTGGAAATTCTACACTGTTGTATCTTAGTTACTAGACATTCTAAATGCTATAAATGCTTAAACAGGTTAAGAGAGACACCCGTTAGGCTAACATTTGCTTCATAGCATTTTTTTTTTTATATTGTATGCATGCATTTTTAGCCAAAGTGAAATTCTCTATTCATGTTCAAATGTAAAGATGCACTAAATTTACATCCCAAGTGTGCTTGCTCATCCAGCCATTTAGCAGGGTCATACAATGGCGATATCACAGTGAGTGGCAGTGAGTAATTTATCAATTAATAAAACAAATTTATTGAGAAATACTTTTGCTTTGTTAAAGAGCAATGTTAAATAAAATTGGAAATGAGACAAATGAACTGCTAATTGGTTCACCTTTTAGGAATAATGAACATTTCTGTTGCTTAAATTTCATAAAATAATAATATCTGTTAAAAATTAAACTAAACTCTGTGCATATAAAAGGCATATGTGCCAGGTTTTAAAAACCTCTGAAATGCAAAAACAAACAAAAAGTAATTACATTTAAAAATGTATGCATACAACCCAAAAAGCATACATTTTTTTAAAAAAGTAAAATTAAATAAGTTCTGTAAAATAGTAAAATAATTTGCTTTTATTATTAATAATAATAATAGGCCCAAATATCATACTGTAAATTCATAACACTGGGTAATGTATTTTCTGTGTTGAAGGATTGCCCTACACTTGCTGACACATACTCACTGCAATCGAACCAAGCTGAATATACCTGCTGTATTGGATTGGTGCATTTTAGGCTCTAATTACTGCTTACATCACTTGATATTTTGCTTTCTAGGTCATTTTATACGTGTGTGTGGGAGACTATCCTCATAATAATAACATGATCGAAGCTCTGGCTTTTACAAATTGCAGCATTGTATTTTCTGTGGTTCTTGAGGCTAGCTGCCACATTAATTTAGGTTTTAACTAGCCATTTTATATAGCCATAATTAACATATTAACACATTGTGCTGGAAGAAAAGCATCTAGCTAGCTCTTCTAGCGTCAGAGTTATTAACTATAAGCTTTAAATTTTCTTCCTTGCAATTGCATCAACGAGGAAAATCTGTGATTGCTCCCCCTTCTGGATGTTTGTAGACAAGCAATGATATATGTAATGATTGCTGTAAGCAGTCAACATTATGGTGTATTATTTTATAAGCCCTAAAAATCTAAATCAGATTTATTTGCCAATCAAGTCTTATAGACTTGACCATACAAAGGGTATGTAGCCTTGGTTTAAGGAGCTATTAACATTACTTTTATGCAAATCTATAGAAACATACATGAATTATCTTTTGGTCTAGTGTGATATGTGAAGCATCCATTCTTCTGATATAAATAAATAGAGGGTGGCAATCATGATAAACATCATACTTCTCTGAACACATTGTGGTAATCACATAAAAAAAGAAGTGCATAAAAAGAGAGCATAATTATTTCTGCATAATAAGTGCAGCATATAAAATGTTTAATAAAAAAAGCATTTTTGATAGCAATTTTTAAATGTGGCTCTAGAGTGTATTGTGGCTGTGCGTCACTATTGTGATGCATGTATTCTGAAAATGTATCATGATATTTTATCCATATTGCCCACCCCTAGTAGAGAATGGACGTCTTCACATGCATACTGTAAGTTTTTAAAAATAATTCTGTGCGATGATACTTCTCCAGGCTTAGCATGTGTTTGACACCATGTACCCACAACAACTGTGGTAGCTTGGTATGGCCTGCTGTCAGCCTGAAAAAACATCTACAGAAAAGGCTTCCTGGTTCACTTTTTATCTCTGAGCTCTCCGTTCTGCTCTTCAACCTGAGCAAACCTGTTGACTTCGCACCAGTTTCCTGCTTTTTGATAGGAGTTTGTTTGTCTGTGATAACGCATCAGCTTCTTCTGTTGAGACTTGTAAGCTGTCATAAGGATGGTGATGTCCACCAGATCACTTGTTGTAGCGCTGTTCAGAGATATAGGGTCTCCTTCGAAGCAGCCCTTCTAAGCTTGCTATACCTGATTAAATAGCATTTAAGATACTGTGTGATGGGGTGCACTAGGAAAGCTATAGACTTGATACAATTCTGATGAGTTTGAATTTCCCATACACATCTGATGGTTTATAACTTGGACATTATAACTTTGATGAAAAACTTTTTCAAAAAATTCTTTGACTAATTAGTAGTAAATATGATTTACAAAAAACAGATTTCAAACACATTCAAACAGATATCAGATATAAACATGGAAATACATGAAGTTTGTGTTGCTTTAACAATCAGCAAGTTGACTGTGGAAAATAACTAATTAAAATAAAAACACAGAATTTTTTGCTTTCTTCAGTCTAGCTGAAGTATTGTTCCTCTAAGTGAATGTGTATCATATGAGTAAACAGCTGTTGTTGATACCCTGGCGTTTGTGTGCTTGTGTTTAGTGGTTCTGGTCTTTTACACATGTCCAAAATGAAACTGAAACTAACTGAAGACGCATCCCCTTGAGAGATTCTGCTGGTTCAGGCATGCTTTCTCTCTTTAAATAATGCACACACAACATTTAAGGGCTTGTGGCATCCCCTGCTTGTAGAAAATCTTTAGTCTGCTAAACTCAAGTAAGAAACTGGGTAATGAATGAATTCATTCATTTATAAATTTCATTTATGGTGCAGGTGTTTCTTATCGTTATCTGGCTCACGTTTGCTTGTTATCTTGTGGTGTCTGCCAGGTGGGTCATGTGTAGTGGCTGCTATCTTTTTACAGAATGTGTTTTTTTTTTTTTTTTTTTTTTTGAGTGCATCATTGTAAAAGTAGATTCCATTACTCATATTTACGTCTCATCATGTAAGTATTTAGGTCCTTACGTGTTTGTAAATATGTGGACTATCTTTTAGCAGTCATTTACCTTGAACCATGCTATGCGGTTGAATTTTATGTAGTGTGGCTCTATTTTGACCTCTCAAAAGCAATGTTATCAAAAAACCTTTATTTTTCCTTCAAAATAAAAAAAAAATATTTTTTTTTTCTAGCATCACTGGACACATCTTAAATAACAGCCATCACCTTAGAGTTTATTGGAATGTAACGTGCTGAGCAACTGTAGTTGGTTGTCCTTTGGGACTTGGAAATGTGAACTAAATAAGCCCCATGGCTCACTGTTTATTTCTGTCCGTTTTGGCAGGCTCAGGTTAAGAAAGAAGAGGTCGTTACACCAGCGTTAAGCGAAAGCATTCCAAAGTTCTATTTCCCTCGGGGACGGCCCAAAGCCAATATCAACATTGACAATCTCATTTCCAAGATAGAGAAAATATTTTCTCAATTCCCCGATGAAAGAGTGACTATTGAGGACATGGGGAAGGTTGCCAAGGTAAGTGTGATTTGTAACGTGTAGCCTCCAACCACCCAGCAAATTGTTTTCATTTGTGTAATTAGCAGAAGTCTATAACTGTTTACAAGTCTGAATGTTTTTCTTTTCCTAAATCAATGGGGGAAAAACTTGAATAACAGAACCTGACAAAGTGAATTGACTTAAACTGACCTGAAATTTATTTAAAATGCCAAAAGGCCCATGGCTTATGGACAAACCTTAAAGCATTCAAACAGAATAAATTATAATTATTGACCATTTGGCCTAGTTTATCTATATCAAAGCTTACTTTTAAAGCACCAGTGATGAATTGCTGCTATTGGAAGGATGGAAGAATACTTGCATCTGATTGTCCTCAAATATGGGCTGTCTAGAATGTTTTTGCCTTTCTTAAGAATATTCCATTTCTAAATGTCATGGCTTTGACGGGTTACACCAACAGTCAGGCCCTTTGTATATTTCGTGTCTCCCCAGGCTTGTGAGTGTCCTCTCTATTGGAAGGCTCCATTGTTCTATGCTGCTGGGGGAGACAGGAGGGGATATGTGTCCGTGCACAAGTTTGTGGCAATGTGGAGAAAGTAAGACAATGGTGCTTTTTATTGGAGTCTCTCACACTGTCATCAGCACTTGTGTTCAACAGTGACTGCATGCTGAAATGTTTATGCAAGTACAAGCACAGGCGAAGCACTCTGACTTTGTTCAGAATTGTTTTGTATGTGCTATGCATGCTATTGTATTCATTTGTGTGTCCCAGAATAGCTCTGAGATGGCAAGTGGCACTGATGGAAGTACTTAGGCACTTCATTAAATCAGTACTCGTGCACCACTGTAAGTTGAGAATGACTGAGCATGAATAGTAAAGTCTTATTTTCTGAGCACTTGAATCTGGGGTTATGCATTTAAAGAGAAGAGTTTAGTAATCTGTGCTCTTTGAAAAACTAGAGTCTGAAACCATCTGTTCCTCTTTTTAGAGTGCTGCAGACCTGCCACGATGATGTGTCCAAATTTCTTCACCTTCTGGCCAAGCCAGGCTGCCCTTATTTGGAGCAAGAGGACTTTATTCCATTCCTACAGGTATGGGGCATTAGCTTAGAGAGAACCGAGTCCGTGGGATATAGATGGTCTCTGTGTGGCTCTTACACTATCTAGCTTGTTTGCTGAAGCAAAGATAAGAGCCTTGTTACACTGCATATGAAGCAGACCTGACTATTGGTTAACTGTTGGAGCGCCCCATTTGCATAACATGCTTAACAGCAGTCCTTGAGACTGTACAAATACAAAAAGCTCAGAAATAGATTGAAAAGTACTCTTGCATTCTCTATGCTGGAGGATCTTTAATGACCTGCCATTTGTCTTTAACCACTTATTGGCCTGAGCAGTTTATTGAAATTTGATAGATTGAAGTTGATTTTGTAGGTTGCTGTACAACAAGGCTATAGATTACATGTTTTTTACAGTTAGACCTCCAGCCACATTATAATCCAGAAGGCCTGTATCCTCTCTCTGGGGCGGTGTGGTAACGAGGCATTATTTGCCATGCTGGCTGTTTCTCTAGCCGTTATGCTGTTAGCCTGTGATGGACGCGTCACAGATATTCAGCCTGGCAGGACCAGCTGCTGTGGGCAAACAGCCCTTCCCCTGCAGAGGAAATGCACTTTGGCATTCACACTTTAATTTGTATTGTATGGCTTCAGCAATTGCTTTGACTGTTTTGATGAATGAAAAAAGTATTGTGGTGGAGTCGATTTGACTGTTCGTGCCCGCTCTCAAGAAGAGGTGATTTATGTGTTTTTCTATTATTTAATTTCGTATGAGAAGGGTCAAGGAGTCCAAAACTTCCTACAAAATAAGTCACTTTAAATTTTATTGCCTCCTACGCCGACACATCAAAATCTGACTCTCATATCTGCATTAAAATACCCAATTGGATGTAGAATTCACTAGACCAACCAAAAATTCTGCATCACACACATGTGGGGTCTCAGCTACAGCTGTGTTAGACCTAAGCTATTGTATTGTTTTTCCATTTAAGGCCCACTTTAGTTATTAGGATTTCAATAAGGTTTCGTTACCTTTAAGACGTCTACACGTCCTTTATCACTATGGTGTGATTCACAAATGGACACTCCAAAAGATGGTCTCCTTTTCTCTAATTGAAACCAGAGACCCATAGCACAAAAATGGCTTTGACACAATAAGTTGTCCTCATCTGACTGTCATTTATTCTGCATGGGCTTTGATGTGATATTGGTGTGAGAAGAATTGTGAAACCCTGTTCTTTTTCCTTAGGATGTGGTTGACTCACATACAGGGCTTGCTTTTCTAAAAGAGGCATCAGACTTTCACTCACGTTACATTACCACGGTAAGGGTAACACGCTAACCAATGTTTGTCTGTTTGAAACAGTTTGCTGTTTCAGCACATAAGTTTTTGTAGATTTTATGGATATAGATTTTGCACCACTTCTCTTAACCAAGACATATTTGGGGCAGTGACAAACAAGTAATGACCATGAATTGGGGGGGGGGGGATTGGATGTGCATTTTTTGGAAACACTTTTTGATGTGTTTGTTTTATAATGGTATAAATTTATTTTTAAATAGACTCTTTAATTTTACTGTCCAGAAAATTAAAAATAAATATTATATTGTAAGTTATTTTCCACTGAAAATGTGTATAAACCCTTTGTTCAGTCTTCAACCATAAGAACTGATATTGAGCTCAGGTTTGTTTGGTTTTTTTGGTTTCATCAAATCATCAAATGTAGTAGTATTATTATTATTATTATTATTATTATTATTATTATTATTATTATTATTATTATTATTAATAATATTAATAAAAAATAATAATAGTAGTAATAATATATTTCCATTGTTTTCCTGGGGTCACACAGCACCCAGTATACCAGCCTAACCATGACCTAGATAACAACCTAATAACTTAAGCTGACTTGAGCTGAAGGTGACTTGAAATGTTGGGATTTAAAGGTTTTAAAAACAATGTTATGTATAATTCTACTCAGTTACATGAATGCAGAGATGTCCAAATCATTTAAGCTTGCTATACATATATATAATTGAAAATGGTACAAAGACAAAATATCAAGTGTTGGAACTGAGATTTTTTTTTTTTTTTTTTTTTTTTTTTGGATGACACGTTTCAAAAAAGTAAAAGCCAAATATAAAACACCTGGTGGAACATCTTACAGCTGGTTATGTTAGTTGGCACCTTGTCAGGGACATGATTGTGTATAAAAAGAGAGGCTGAAGGACTGGGGGTGAGGGACCATGGACATTGCATCCTCCAGGCTAAAAAGGAAGGGGACTCTCTGGCTGTATGTGACCGTATGGGTGTATATTTTCAATAAACAATCAAATTTCAGTTTCATCATTTTGATATCTTTTTATGGTTTTAATTAAAGACAGGGTTTAAATAATTTGCACATCATTGCATTCTGTTTTTATTTTCATTTTGCACAGTATCCTAGTTTTTTTTTTGGACAGGAGGTTGTATTTAATTTTCATATATAGTTGGACAGTTCACCTGACAGTATCACAGTATCACCCAACACTTTTAGACTTTTGCAGGCCTAAAATGAGTTTGTCATGTACTGAAAATGTATTCGCATAAAGAGGTATTATATAATAATGTGATGTCAGTATTTAATTATTTAATAGTCAAATAAAGGAGACACACATCTAGGAGACACACTGCTCCTTTTAAATGAATGCTTACATTGTTGTTTTGAATCACAGATTTACTCACTGTGAAATTTCTTCTGCTAACAGGTCATTCAGAGAATATTTTATAATGTAAACCGTTCTTGGACAGGAAAAATAACATGTTCAGAACTCAGGAAAAGCAGTTTCCTTCAGGTACATATGGCTTCTGTAATTATTACCTTGTCTTTTGTCATTACTTTTTGCTGCTTCCTAATCAGTGCCTCATAGACAAGATGTCATTTGACAGAATGTGGCCCTTCTGGAAGAGGAAGATGATGTTAACCAGCTGACGGAGTACTTCTCGTATGAACATTTCTATGTCATCTACTGTAAATTCTGGGAGCTGGACACTGACCATGATCTGTACATAGATCAGAGGGACTTGGCAAGGCACAGTGATCAAGGTAAAAGTCCATTCTCTGTACACTCAGGACAACTGGCTGTTTGCCATAAAATGTAGCATTAATGGAATTTTAGTACCGGCATTAAGTTGCTGTATGATGTCCAATGTCTTTTCCTTTCTTCACCACATCACAGGACACGGTCCTGCTTAGTGATGTGGAGGGCTTAATATCAATGACACCAGCTCCCTCTCACTGTGCATTTTCTACACTATGCAATGTCTGCTACTAAAATGTATCTGTCTCTTTTAAACCAATTCCTTGTGTTTTGAAGTGGTAAAAGATTGGGAAGGTAACAACTAAATGCAACTAATTCAAGCTGACAACCTTTGACACTCCACTGTGTTCACTTGCAAACTTTTACTTGTCAGGTCTGTGATGTTTATTTTGTTTGTTTTTTTCCCCTCTCCGGCCAGCCATCTCTCAAAGAATGATCGAGAGAATCTTCTCAGGAACTGTTACAAGGTAAAGGTAGTTAATATGTTTAGTGCATTTATAAAAATATCTCAAACATTTTAATGCAAGTTATTTCCACAGGTATGTTAGTCTTGTACAATTAATTATTTTATTTTTTCTTATTTGTTCTGATGTTCAGAGACGGGAAGGTCCATAAAGAGGGCAGATTAAGTTACGCTGACTTTGTGTGGTTCCTGATCTCAGAGGAAGACAAAAAGACTGAGACCAGGTACCTGCCAGCCATCTATCTTACATCTTTGAATCTTCTAATATATTTTATACTTTTTGTGGGTTACTATTACTTTGTCATATCATATACAAATGAATGAGTTGGTACTTTTTTTTTTTTTTTGACATTTTAAAAATGACTTCTTAAATAACTTCAATGTTTTTATTTTTGATGACCGGCTATTGTTTACTAAACCGAGAGCTTAACTGCAGGTGTCTTGAATTTATAATGACTGTTGGCTCTGTAGCATAGAGTACTGGTTCCGGTGTATGGACTTGGATGGCGATGGAGTCCTGTCCATGTATGAGCTGCAGTACTTCTATCAAGAGCAGTGTCAGAAGCTAGAGACTATGGCCATTGAACCCCTCCCCTTTGAAGACTGCCTCTGCCAAATGCTGGACTTGGTTAGGCCAGAAGTCCCAGGTGTGTGTGTACATATACACCGATCAGGCATAACATTATGACTTTTCCTTGTTTCTACGCTCATTGTCCATTTAATCAGCTCCACTTACTCTATAGGTGCACTTTGTAGATCTGCAATTACAGACTGTAGTCCATCTGTTTCTCTGCGTACATTCACATTCTCAGCACTGCAGTAACACCAGTGTGGTGGTGGTGGTAGTGTGTTGTGCTAGTCTGAGTGGATCAGCCACAGTAGCACTGTTAGTTTTTAAACGCCTCAGTGTCACTGCTGGACTTTATAGTCCACTAACCAAAAATATCCTGCCAACAGCGTCCTGTGGGCAGCATCCTGTGAACACTGATGAAGGAGCTATCGTCTCTGACTTTACATCTACAAGGTAGTAGTGTCTAATAGAGTGGACAGAGTGTTTAAAAATTCCAGCTGCACTGCTGTGTCTGATCCACTAAGACTAGCGCAACACACTAATGCACCAGAACCACGTCGGTGTTACTGCAGGGCTGAGAATGATCCAAAACCCAAACAGTACTTGCTCTGTGAGGGTCCTGACCACTGAAAAACAGGTTCAAAGGGGGCTAATAAAGTATGCAGAAAAACAGATGGACTACAGTCTGTAATTGTAGAAGTACAGTGCATCTATGTTGTAAGTGGAGTTGATGCAATGGATAATGAGCTTAGATACAAGGAATATGTATGTGTGTGTGTATATATAAGGCTAATAAATGTCCTGCTAATTCATTAGGATGTAATTAAAATGTAATGCCAAAAGTATGATAATACACAAATGTGCTGCAATGTGATGTTCAACATGAGTTCCCTTTTGCACCAAAGCTAGGTGATAAGTTGCCGTTCTTGTTGATCCCAGTGGTGTTTAATGGAATTAAAGTCAGATCTTTATGCATTCCAAGTTATTTCATACCAACCATTTCTTTATAGTTCTCACATTATGCATGTGGCCAGTGCTGAAACAGAAAAGGTTCTTTCCCCAACTGCTGCACAAAAGTTTAAAGCACATAATTCTCTGAATGAAGGGGTTCCCAGTCCCAGTGACCCCAAGCTTATGAATAGCTTGTTAATCAGTTCATGAGCTAAACCAGTTTTGCTAGAGGAGAAAAAACGGTGTACATAGTGTGGGGATGCCAGGACTGTGACTGGCAACCTCTGCTGTAGAACTCATCGTATAGCTGCAGCATTTAAGATTTGGCTACAATGGAACAAAGGGGCCTAGCTCAAACTATGAAGAACAACCCTGGACTGTTATTCCTCCTGGTGATCTTAAACTTTTGTACGGATGCTCTGACATGGAAATACAATCCATGAAGCTCCTGACAAACATTTCTTATGCTGGCGTTGCTTTAAGAGGCCATTTAGAATTTGGATTTTTACATGTTGTGCACTTCATTCATTGGTCCCGTTCAGCGAGTTTGTACCACTTTACAGCTAAGCTGTTCCGGGGCAGCTCTAGTAGAACAGAAGTTTAAGAAACGATTTGTTGAAAAGGTGACAAAAAAAGTCACTGAGCTCCTCAGTATGACTCATTCTACTGCCAGTGTATATCTAAGGTGATTGCATGATTATATGCTTGATTTTTAAGCACATGCTAACAAGAAGTATGCTAAAAGCTAAAATACTAATTAGAACTAATTAGAAAGGGTGACAACATACTTTTGCCAATTTAGAGTAATTGTAAGCACGTCTAGGTTAATGACTGAAAGACCTGTTCCTATTTTGTAAATTCTGAACAAGCAATGATAAATGCACAGAATGTTACTTGACTGTAGTTCATCAAAACATGCTAATAAAGAAATCTTGTTCTCTTTAGGAAAAATCACCCTCCGGGACTTGAAGAGGTGCAAGCTAGCTCATATATTCTTTGACACTTTTTTCAATATTGAGAAATATCTGGATCATGAACAGAAGGATCCCTTTATGGTTGCAAAGGTAACAACCACTAGCGTTTGGAATGTTTAGTATGTTTAGACAAGTGGCAGTGTAATATACTATGATTAATCTCTTTCCAGGATGCTGAGACTCTGGGGCAGGAGATTTCGGACTGGGAGAGATATGCTGCAGAAGAGTACGACATTTTGGTGGCTGAGGAAACCGCCAATGAGCAGTACAATGATGGGTGAAGCATCAGGATTTCATCAGCATTTCACACCATTCGCTTGTCATATCTTGACCCAAATTGCCTCATTAACATCATGGAGTATCACAGAGCTCTGGCTCTCAGCTTATAATATGTCCATCTTCCAGGGTGTATTTTCACTAAGTACACATTTAGGTTCATTCAGTTCTTAATCTTCACAAAGTGGTGAATATTAGTTTAAAAACAGATATTGAATAAAATTATATTCTAAAAATGTGCAAATGCTGAACTAGTATGGATTTTGCATTTCGTAAATGTTCTGTTGCCTTTGTTAGAAGCACATATGGCTTTTTCTGGGCAAGAAAAACAGGAGCAGTGTAAAATTTAGTACTAGTGAAATTGGTCGGTTTCACATGTCACTGTAGGGTCTTGGCTTGATGAGACCTAACTTGCTTTAATGTCTCCTGGACTTAACAGAATTTAAAAGCAACTCTGTCAGCAGTAAACTAATGACCATGCCTTGTCCTTGCTATACTACCATACATTACTATTCAGTAAATGGTTTGGAAGGGCTTAGATGATTTGTTTGACCAGTTCTTATGTGGTGATTTTAGGAACACCACTGACTTCTAAAGACAGCCTCTGTGTTGAGGCCTACAGGTAAGATAATGTAAGTGCAGGGTGTAGGTGCTTCCTGTGATCATACTGTGAAGTGGTCTTGTTCCTAAAACGCTCATCTGTTCACTCTTTTCACCCTTTTACCTGCTGTTCCCAATGCTAAACAAGGTCTGTTAATGTAAAGATCCACATTTTCAGTGTTGGACTCTGAACCAAACAAACTAAATAAACTTGTAGTGCACAGACAGTTATTTTCTTTTTGTATAGATGAGCTGTGAAATGGTTTTGTTTAAAAGTCTGTATACTGTGATGTACACAGAAACTGTTATTTTAATTATACTGTGATAAACTTTTGGTCATACCACCCACTATTGTTATTTACACTGTGCTTCAGTGGGATTGGTTCACTGTTCCAACATTGAAAACTTGGTAATTGATCGGTCTTTTTTTTCCCTCTTTATGTTTGAGTGGCATTCAGTGGAATCATTTTTGCACTGTTCATATTGCACAGCATTAACAGGACTAAGAGTGTTTGTTGATATTTTCTTAACAGCTATGAAAATGCCTTGGACCCGATTGACCACCACATGTCCAGTGAGTTTGACCTGCGCAGTGAGAAGAGGCACTTGTTTGATATTCCCAATCCACACTGTAACCTGGACCTGGATGAGTACGAGTATGTGGACGATTTTGAATGAAAGCCACCGTCGCACTGCAAAGATCAAAACTGTCCAGAGAAAAGCCACCCCCGGCAGAGCACAGCAGTTTACAGGCTGACCGCACTAAAACCTCGTCAGCAGCCATCATCTAGACAGGACGTCAACAGAGCATCTGCAGAAGCTCCCAAGTTGATGCTTGTGCTCTAACTGGCCAAGAGCGTGTTCCA
This sequence comes from Pygocentrus nattereri, assembly GCF_015220715.1. NCBI lineage: Eukaryota > Metazoa > Chordata > Actinopteri > Characiformes > Serrasalmidae > Pygocentrus > Pygocentrus nattereri. The sequence goes on from NC_051216.1 coordinate 31,371,624, forward strand.
GGGTTATAAGATATGATAACAGCACTATCCTGGTGAAACGCATTTAGAGAGGAAAGGCTGTGCTAGTCCGGCATATCAGCCGAATAGAATCGCCGCCACAAACCCTGACTGCTAATACAGCTATATATGCATGATGGGCACTGAATACGCACCAGGCCTGGCGAGTAACTGCACAGGAACCTAACGCCTGGTCTTTGAGATACACTTGAAATACTGAATGTGCACTACATGCATAACATTTTTTAACATTTGAATTGGCCAATATAACATTCCAGAGATTAACCAAAGTAATTTTAAGCTTGATTTCATGGACAGTTTGTTTATAATTGAGCTGTGTTTTGGTGCCTAAAATGCCTCATACCCTCATAGGACCTTCTAGAGAAAGAACTGTTTTAAAAATAATGATCCTGTCAGCCTCTAACCTTTTCTGCTCCACAGATGTGAAAGCTATTTTAAATTATAGACAGTATTTATAAATAGGTGTATATATTGTGCTTGCTGTGTTTTTGTTCAAAGTGTTACGCTTACTTCAGATAAATGTTTTAATCATGTTAATGTTTTGCTTTTTTGTTTTTCTATAAAAGTACTATAAACAAGGTACTTTGGGGGAAAATGGATAAATTAACCCTTTTTATGAGTTCAAATAAAGTAGTAAGTCAGTACATCGTGTCTATTGATGAGTCCTGTTCATTTGTTTTGAAAGTTGCAGTGCTGAAATTTTGATTATAAGAAAATGTTACTTTTTATTTTGCATACATAGAAACATGGTCATTATCTTGAAACAGCTGCCATAGACCCCAATACACAGATGTTGTTTGTTAATAACCGTCAAGTACAGCGTACAATTTTACATTCAGACCATTCAAACTTAAATACTTCAACAGAAAAATCAGACACCAGCTGTAAGCAACATTAGTATCTGAATAAAGGAATTTGTTTTTGTTTTTTTGGAGGGGGGATGGGGTATTGAAGTGAAGCTGTTAAATGACGTGTTAGTCTCACTTGAGGTGCAGAAATGATTAAATTGCACTCACTGATCACAATGTTTTCCTGTGAACAATCTGAAGTGAAACATGAAACAAAACTTCTGATTATGTAGGCAATATCAGGGAAGAGAAACATGTTCCTGTTATGAACAAAAACCCTCTTTAATTCTTCACTATATGCTGTTTTTTTTTTTTTTTTGTTCATATGCAGGCTTTCAGCATTTCAAATATTGGAGAAAGCTAAATATTTGGAACAAAAAGGCTCTAAGTAATATTTTTGCTTCAGAACAAAATGCAAATAGCTTTGTTTACAGTTTCTGTTCTTGTTCCATGAAAATGTTTTTCTCTCCTTGGTTAATTTCCATGTTGTGAACAGTTTTATGCCCGATGGGCTGGTGACTTGTCCAGTGTGTATCCTGCCTTCCACCTGATGACTGCTCAGATAGGCTCCAGCTCCCCCGTGACCCAGAAGGATAAGTGGCTTAGGTGTGTGTGTGAAGTTTCTCATCCCTGATTTATGTAACTGTTTGCCAGTAAAGTAGGTGTATAATTTACACCTATAATATAAAACAATGGATAGCAAAATATGTTGTACATATCAATCCAATGACAAATGAGTAAATACCTCATCCAGAAAATCTGCTGAATTTGAGCTGAGGATCTAGTGAAGTGTGAATTATAACAATTTAAAAAGGAAAAACAAAAACACTAATGGCTACAGCAGGAAGTGTTTTTTTTTTTTTTTTTTTTTAAAAACACTGCTATGATAAAGATGCATATCTAACCAGTAACATTATGCCATATCAAAATAACTCATAAAATTATATTAAAGTGTGTTTCAGAAGGTTTTTAGATGCTCATGTTCACGTTTTTCACATTTGGAAAAAATTGCCAGAACAGTGATGCAGTAAACTACTAGGTATTCTAGAGCTCAACACTTGTAGAATTTAAAAGATTACTCTCATTCCATTTTATCCTAATGGGCCTTATCAGATCACGAGTTGGGTACCTGATGAAGCTACAGCGATCCATAGCCAGGAGTCCAAGAGAGTACAGTTGTTCTTGCTCTCTCTGGGTGGGCAGGATGGCCGCCCCCCAATCACCCAGCGTGAGGCTAGCTCTGTTAGCTGACATAACAGAACTGGCAGTTGGTGCTTTCATCAGAGCACATTCAGCCTGTTCAATGATGTGTTAGAAGTGGTTCAAAAAGATGCTTTACAGACCTCGGAGGAAGCCGGTACTAGATTTTGCCCTCCTGGCACTGGTGATCTTGTATAATCGGGGGAGTCCTCACTAATGGGTGGAACTGGATATGTCTTAATTAGGGAGATGATTCAGGGGGGAAAAAAAAAAACACAAGTTTAAGCTTATACACAAGGTGCATCTACATACAGTGGCACCACATCGTATAGGACGTAATTTGTGGCAACCTTGATTAATTTTTTTGTATTCTATACTCGTTTTAGTTAACAGTCGTGAACTTGGGGTCAAACTAAACAAGGCCATGTCCCAATATTACAATATTCAGATCTCCTAGACTTACTCAGAGAGCAATAAAGCCAGTCTGTGTAGTCCCAGACTGTACATCATTCATGAAGATTCCTCATTAAAAGGAAAGTGTAGTCCAGGCTTTGGCTTAACTCCTGTATGTAAATTCCCTAATTCTTTAACGCCATAAGCAAAATGATGGAAACACCAGTCAGAATATGAATATAATAATAATTTGTCAGGCTGCCCTGCGTCTTCATAATATTGGACGCAGTCTATTTTGGTACCTGAAAATTTTTGAAAATATAAACACAGTACAATAAATTTAATACAAGACAAATGTGCATGTGCAGACGTGAATGTCATTTCAAAATAGAATTCCCTTTTCCTGGTGTTTCCATTTCCGTTATTCCACATAACATATGCTATGTGTCTGCATACATAATCACACTGCACAGGCCTAAAAAATAATATTCAATGTTTTAACACTGACTGAGAACATCTGTAGTGCATGTTTTTCCTACTGGGATATTACAAGCCTTACAGTGGGTCAGTTCAGCTTTTTTAAAGCTCACAAGTAAGGTCCACCAAGACTTTCAATCTATGTCTATTCAGTTGAAGACAGCAGAGCTCAATTATGTATCCATATCAAACAGAAGTGGCAATTAAAAAGCATAGCAGGTCTATTAAACTGCACTCTCATATTTTTGTTGAGCCTGAACATTTTGACAAGTCTATTAATAACAGACTCTTAACATACCATTACAATACAACATACAAGCAAGGGAGCCACACTGCACCTTCTAAGTCTTTAGCTTAGATCTGGTTTTGTGCAAGAAAATAACTGAGCTTAATTAAATTAGAAACGTCTTCAGCACCAACATCTTTCAGCACTGGTTACAGTAACTTTCCCCACAGTGAAGTCATACTCATATCCTGATGAGGAACTTCAGTGAACTTACTCACTCACTCACTAACTCAGTGAAAAAAAACTGGACCTCCATTAGGACTAAACCTGTGCATCATATATCTATTTCTACTGTGTCCACATCAACCTCATCAGTAGTGGTCCTTGGCTGGCTGTCAGATGGTCCATCGCAGTGTGGCTGCTCTCTGAGTGCTGGACCCTGCTCTATGACTCGCAGCTCCTCTAAACTACAAATGGAAAGTAATGAAGTGTCAAACAATAACAAATCATGTTAATCATGTACATTTTAAAAATGTGTTTAGCATCAAATTAGCATGCAGATTAATTCATTAACTTCACACAGAAGTCTTTAGCAAAGTGTATACATTTTACAGTCAGGGCCAGACATGAGAAGGTGCTTTGTGAAACGTCTTAGTGCAGCCACAATATGCACTCACACTGTGTCTAATGTCAACATTCAGAAATCTAATCACTTAAATTGCACAGAGGAGGCACAGTGAGGTGGCAAATACAACAGCAAACTTGAAAAATTAAAGGTTCAGCAATAAAGTGATTAAATAAATTTCACACAAACATTTTACAGGGCCAAAATCCTACTCCAGTTACAAAAAAAACTAAATTATAAGTGATATTCTGTTGGTAAACAATATTTGAGGCCTATGCATCCTTCTAGCTGTTACAACTGTTGCCACTGTTTTAGGAAGCCTCCCTACAACATTTTGAGACAATGGCAGTAATTTAAGTAAGAAAAAAGTAAGAAAAAAACTGCATGCACAATTGGTGACCACTAGTTGTGAAAAAAAAATTGATTTCACATACTGTGTGGCACTAAATCCAATAAAACAGGACTATTCATGTTCTCTTTGTAATCAAACAAGCCTTTGGGAACCGTTTTAAGTACTGACAATATTCATAATGTGCTCAGAAAATCATAATTTATCATGATGAGGACAAATACAGTCTTACTGCCCAGCCTGATATACATACTGCAAAAACTGCAATTATAGGCTGGTACACCAGTTTTGTACATTACACGCAAGCAGAATGCACATCATTTGCACCAGAATGTAACCTAATCTATCTGGGCATCAGTGTGATCTGTTATTTATTTCATACCTCTTCAGCTGCTTGCTCCCTTTTGTTTCTATACACGGTGGTGGTAATCGTGGATCTCCTGTAAACATATTTGTAAACCAAACCTGTGAGTAAAAGACACTTGACTAACGTCTGCATATTTTACCCTTTTTACAAAAAAGTATGCTACGATGTAGTGCTGTTGTTCCTCAGACACCTCTATTAAAAGTGCTGACTTTGTGACCTCCTGAGAGCTGGTACCTTCAGAAATGGCCTGCCTGATGGAGGGAGATTTGGAACGATTGGTGAGCGACGGCTGTTTGTTAGTGTCAGAGCTGATGAAGGACACAGCATCTTCTCCCTCGGCCGTGCCCTGGAGAGATGCTCTGTAATAAATGAGAGGCATCCAGCACTCCTCCCTGTTATTGATGGTCTGCTCACCAGCAAATCTTTGCAGGTAACTGTATCTGAGGAGCAAACAGCAGAAAAAATCCTGTTTGTTCAGTTGACCTACAGATAAATGATACACTACAGATTTTCTGATTAAAGTTTAATGAAACGATTCCAAAGACATGTTTACCATGATTCAACACCCAAAATACAACCCCAATTCCAATGAAGTTGGGACGTTGTGTAAAACATAAATAAAAACAGAATATGATGATTTGCAAATCCTTTTCAACCTATATTCAATTGAATACACTACAAAGACAAGATATTTAATGTTCAAACGGATAAACTTTATTGTTTTTTGCAAATATTCACTCATTTTGAATTTGATGCCCGCAACACGTTCCAAAAAAGTTGGGACACTGGCAACAAAATACTGTAAAAGTTGAGGAATGCTCAAAAAACACCTGTTTGGAACATTCCACAGGTGAGCAGGTTAATTAGAAACAGGTGAGTGTCATGACTGGGTATAAAGGGAGCATCCCGGAAAGGGAGCATCCACTTTGTGAACAACTGCGTGAGCAAATAGTCCAACAGTTTAAGAACAATGTTTCTCAACATGCAATGGCAAGGAATTTAGGGATTTCATCATCTACAGTCCATAATATCATCAAAAGATTCAAAGAATCTGGAGAAAACTCTGCAAGTAAGCCGCAAGGTAGTAAACCAACACTGAATGCCCGTGACCTTCAATCCCTCAGGCGGCACTGCATTAAAAACCGTCATTGGTTTTCTGGTTAACGGATATTACCACATGGGCTCAGGAACACTTCAGAAAACCACTGTCAGTGAACACAGATCCATCTACAAGTGCAAGTTAAAACTCTGCCATGCAAAGCGAAAGCTTTATCAACAACACCCAGAAACACTGCCGGCTTCTCTGGGCCCGAGCTCATCTGAGATGGACTGACACAAAGTGGAAAAGTGTCCTGTGGTCTGACGAGTCCACATTTCAAATTGTTTTTGGAAATCATGGACGTCGTGTCCTCCGGGCCAAAGAGGAAAAGGACTGCCCGGATTGTTATCAGCACAAAGTTCAAAAGCCAGCATCTCTGATGGTCTGGGGGTGTGTTAGTGCCCATGGCATGGGTAACTTGCACATCTGTGAAGGCACCATTAATGCTGAAAGGTACATAGAGGTTTTGGAGCAACATATGCTGCCATCCAAACAACGTCTTTTTCAGGGACATCCTGCTTATTTCAGCAGGACAATGCCAAGCCACATTCTGCACGTGTTACAACAGCGTGGCTTCGTAGTAAAAGAGTGCAGGTACTAGACTGGCCTGCCTGCAGTCCAGACCTGTCTCCCATTGAAAATGTGTGGTGCATTATGAAGCTCAAAATACGACAACGGAGACCCCGGACTGTTGAGCAACTGAAGTTGTACATCAAGCAAGAATGGGAAAGAATTCCACCTACAAAGCTTCAACAATTAGTGTCCTCAGTTCCCAAACGCTTACTGAGTGTTGTTAAAAGGAAAGGTGATGTAACACAGTGGTAAACATGTCCCTGTCCCAACTTCTTTGGAAAGTGTTGCAGGCATCAAATTCAAAATGAGTGAATATTTGGAGGATTTGCAAATCATAGTATTCTGTTTTTATTTATGATTTACACAACGTCCCAACTTCATTGGAATTGGGGTTGTATACAGTATATAGGAAGATATTGTTAGAAAGTGTGTTTTTCAGTCTGATCTGCTATTGTATGTACTGTTGATTGGTCTTTCCCTGCAATGCGGATTGACTTACATTGTCTTCTTGTCAGGTTTGAGCAGCTTGCCAGAGAACTCACTGAGGATGGTGAGGTAGGAGATGTTCGGAGGAGAGTGCTTTTCAGACTCCTGAACAAATCCCTGAAACACAAACTCAATGCCATCCCTGCAGAGGAACAAATACATTATGCTTAAGTCAGTGGAGACCGTTCAAATATATTTGAAGGCTATTTCAGTCTCTCATCTGTGCTATGTATACCTTTATTAAACCATTCACATGCTAACGGCAAAATGCCCAAAATATTAAACCCTTAGCTCTGTAATCACTAAAGAACATGAAACCTCCCAGTGCCTCCCAGACATGTATGTTTACACACAGAATTTACATCAGTGCAGTTCAGTGAAATCAGCTGTATGGAGTGAACAGCAGTACCTGTGGATCATGGCTAAAGACTCGCGGAATTTGATCTGGTCCCAGCCAAAAGTGAGCGAGAAGCGTCTGGCCAGTTCTTTGATGCTGCTGTATGTCTGCACAGCAGAGCTGCATGTGTTCCCACTGTCCTGCTCTTGTTTCAGTCGCAGATACAACTAGAAGAGTAAAGAAGACAACAGATAGAGTAGCTTAAATGCACTGATGTATCAGGATGCATGAATCTAAAGCAGGGGTGCATAATCCTAGTCCTGGACAGCTCACATTCTACACATCTGCCACTGTGTTCAGATGCAGACCTGGAACAAATGTGTTGGATTAGGGTTGGAGCTCATGTCATAGAGTTCATGTCCAAGATCGGGCACCCCTGATCTGAAGGCTACAATTCAATAGATTATAATCTCATAGAATAATATTCAACTTTCAGTAAGTGCTAATTATTTGTCCAAAATATTTTTTACATGATATACCGTATACAACGAAAAGTATTTGCACACTCCTCTTAGCTACTGAGTTTAGTTGATTCAGCCACACCCACTGCTGGTATGTGTATGAAATCAAGCACAAAGCCACGCAATCTCCAGAGACAAACAATGGCAGAAGAATGTGTTAACTCTGACTAAATGTGGCACTGTCACAGAATGCCAGTTTCTGAAATCAAAATCAGTTTGTGAAATGTCTGCCCTAGTCAACTGTGATTGGTGCACTTGTGAAATGAAAGCATCTAGGAGCAACAACAAAGTATTAGACCACGCAAACACATAGAGCAGAGCTGTGGAGTTGTATGTAGCATATAAAAAATGCCTATCCTCTGTTGCATTACTCTCTACAGAGCTACCAGAGGCAGTCTGGAACAACATCAGCACAAGAACTGTGTTGTTACCTTCATGAAATGGGTTTCCATGGCTGAGCAGCTGGACATAAGTCTAAAATCACTATGGCCAGGAAAAGGCGTCGGCTGGAGAGGTGTAAAGGACACCACCACTGGACTCTGGAGCAGTGGAAACATGTTCTCTGGAGAGATAAATCACACTCCACTATCAGGAAGTTGGATGAATATAGATTTCGTGGATGCTACCTTCCAAAATTAATAATGCCAACAGTAAAGTTTGGTGGAGGAGGGATAATGGTTTGGAGCTGTTTCTCAGGGTTTTGGCTCTGCTCTTTCCAGAGAAGGGGAATGTTAATGCTACAGCATTTTAGACAATTATATGCTTCCAACTTTGTGGCAGTAGTTTGTGGAATTTCCTTTCTTGTTCCAGCATGACTGTGACCATTTGCACAAAGTGAATGTCATAAGGACATGGTTTGACGAGTTTGGTGTGGAGGAACTGAAATGTCAAGTGTGAGCCGGGCCTTTCTGTCCAACATCAGTATCTGACCTCACAAGTGTTCTTTTGACTGAATGGGCAGAAATTCCCACAGACATACTCCAAAATCTAGAGGGAAGCTTCCCAGAGGAGTTGAGAATGTTATAGCTACAAAGGGGTCAACTCCATACTAATGCCCATGGTTTTGGTATAGGATGTATAACATGCTCTGTATACGCTTTGCTCATCTTCCTCTGTAAAGCACTCTGAGATTTTGTAACTAAATTAAGAGTGCTATATAAATAAAGGTCATTATTAAATTTATTTATAAGCATTGGCCACATCATTGGGAGATTGCAAGCTCGATCCCCTGTGATGCTACCTATGGCTGGGTAGGTCTTTCCTTTCCTCCTATCACTCAGCATGATGTTAGCCAATGTGGGAATTGTTGGTTCTGAAGAAGAAAGGAATGTACAAGCATTTACTCTCCCAGCATGGCAGCACTGTGATTATATATATATACATGCACACACACATGCATACAGTATATACATTTTTAAAATCCTATAGTTTTTGTCTTTGCACTTCACTACTGTGTAAACAGTTCCTCCATAAAATTTTGTTCATTTTTAAAATCATACCAAAATAATTTAATTAAATAAAATTACTGTGACATATGAGATTTCATCATGCACTGACTATTTCTCTAAAGATTCACAATTGAACTGTTCGGATTGACTCCCCTGTTAGCTAGTTCATGGTTTGAGATACGGCATATATCTGAATCACTAAATCACCCCTAAAAACAAATGTGAAGCCACCCAGAGTGATTGAACTATAGTAGCTCTTACTGTCCTTAAAACTGTCTGAGGAAAAAGCTTCTCTTAGCAGTATGATTAGTGCTTTAGTGCTTCTCTTATCAGCCTTCCTCCCAACAGGGATCTACCAGTAAGCAATTCAGAGAATGGAGGAGCTGCGAGAACATTCTGCTCAGTGCATAGTGACGGAGGGGGGTGTCTTTGTGTCTGTGAGGTGCTGACAGAAGCAGAGACTCATCCACAAGCAGAGGGCAGTGAGGGTCTGGACCAGGCAGATGTGTCCCAGAGAGTAGAGTTTGATAAGAGAATCAGAAAAAGTGGTGTAATACCTGCTGTAAGCAAAGAACCAGAGTGCGTGCACTCTCAATCTTGTCCATCTGCCGCGTCCTGTTCAAAGTCTCTTTGATGATGTCACCAAAGTCGTTGTAGTACTGCAGTGAAAAGAAGAGCAGTAAGTGTTTAGGGACTAAAGCTGTAGTACCACTCTGACTCTGGGACTGCCTTGTGCACATGTCCATGCAGTGAGGGTCATCTTACATCAAAAGTGAAATAGGTGTTCACAGACTATTATACACACACTGTATATCAGTTCTGATCCACGGTGCTGCCACCTGGTTGAAATGATCGGACCCCAGCTCTTTATACTACAGGCCATTAAATTACTGAAAAAAAAAATTCAAGAGCTGTGATCTGTATATAGGACCCTCACATTTTCTATACAGCAGGTTTGGAATAGTGAGGCTCACCTCTTTGTCTTAAATGCATTGCTGCTGCAGAATCTGTAGATTTCTGTTCCAGTCAACAATGGACCAATTTATTATTTTTATTTTATTTGTGAACAATTTTATGGCATAAATACATAATCCATGTGTACTTGTTTAGTATTTAAATGCAGCTGCTACACCTGTATCAAACGTCAAAGCTTAATTACACATTTAAGTCATTGCGGTAAATAGCCGGTTGCTTCTTATTTTGGAATTTAATTCCTGTTTTGTTAAGAATTTAAAATGGCAATTTTACCCATTAAAGACCAAAATGTTATTTATACAGAATGTTCTGGAAATGTGCTAATTTGTTTCATATGTTGAGTTAATAAACAAGACTGTTTTACAGACTGTAAAAAAAAGTTTTTGGATTTTGCTAAAAACTTGCAACAAGCAACCTTGTTTCTGAGAAAGGCGCTATACAAATAAAACACATAATTAGTATATTATATATTGTATATATTATTATTGCCAGAACTTCTAGTTTCGTTTAATTTCATGCTAACCTGCACTACACCTGTCAATAAGTCACCAGTTAGATCCCAAACACCCCATTGTTTCTCTACACTCAACACCATCAGCCCTCAATGCCTTAAATAATAACTGCAGTGCTCCAGTAGATATTTGCTGCCCTGCAAGCTGACCTGGACTAGGCTCTATCAGCATCAGAGCAACAGGTCTGGCCCTCCTGCCCTCTTGGCCAGAGAAATTATCCACACCAGATGTGGACAGAGAGTCCACATCTCTCTGTGACTGGAGACCCCTTTTGGATCAGACAAATTCTCTGTAGCCAGTGAGAGGTGGACTGATCTGCTGAGGAGATCAACACCAGCCTAGCTGCTCATCTATACTCTGCTCATCTATTACTCTTTCCATTTCTGATAGTCATACATGATCCTAAATGTAATCTACTTCCCTGTTAAGTACCTATAAATCCTCTTTATACCGTTCCACATTTTAAATATTTTATTTTGGTAAAAACAACATCACAAATAAAGCATACTAAGCTTGAATGGATGGTATTTACTGAATGGATAACTTTACATTCAAATATTTTCAGAGCTACAAAAATGACTGTGCTATTTGGCATGGTTAACCTTTAAAAGCTTAAAAGTAAATCTGATGTTTTTAAATCCTTGCTGGTTGTGACTTCCCTCATTACAGATTTTGTAAGGAGTATTTTTACCGCTGCTTATCTCAAGCATGAAATAATGCCACATGTTGCTTTCTCTGACATGTAGCTCAGAGAACTGGTGCGCATGCAAGCTCCACTCTCTGTTGTCGATGCTGTTCCTCTATTTTAGTGCCAGCATCGAAGCTGATAACGATACGGTATCAGTGCAATGCTGTCTATAACTCAACCAAACACACCACCTACTGTATTTCCATCACACAACAGCTGCTTTTTCACTGCTGCAGGATTTGCTTTTAGAAACATATTCGTATGGGTGTAATTGGTGGTGAAACTGGCATTTGTTCAATAGCTCAGAGAAGTGAACAGTTGTTGTAGAGCCTTGAAGAAACAGGAAGTCAAGCAAATATGGGGTTATGCTCTGCCGCCAACTTTCTGTCGTTTATTCGACTTTGAAAGCCATCGTTCATTATGGCAGCTGTGAGAGCGCGTGTGTATAAAGGTCTGATCAAGAAGAATGTTGATGAGAGACTGCTGGCTCTGACAGGGCTGAATGAACCCAACAGACATTCCAAACATGTCACTGTATCAAACACTCTTTTACACACACACACACACACACACACACACACACACACACACACACACACACACACAGAGTGTTGTACAATCATTGCAGAGAACTCATAAATTCAAAAGCAAACTGGTGGACTTATGAGCAAAGAAGCCTAGTCTGTTTTATAACTAATACCATAATGTGCTCATTGCTATTTGACATTAGGTCATATAGCATGTAAGTTACTCCCAAATAAATAATTCATAATATCTGCTGGAACTGATTACTTCATGTAATACTCTTCCAAAACTACATAACAGATTTCTCTAATCTAATGTAAGTGACATTCATTCATTGGTATATTCCTTGTGCACGTCACAGTTATTACCGAATCTTACTGAATTAATTAAAGAACACAAGCAAAGTTCAGAGGTTGAGAGGCTGTTAGCTGGCGGAGAGGTTGTACCTTCACATACTGTTTAAAGATCTCAGCCGCCATGCTCATCTCCAGCACACTGTGCACTATCAGCTTACAGTACGCAGCCAACAGATTCCGCCGTCTGTGCAAGTCCTCCAGTCGACTCACACCACACTCACTATCACTGCCTGAAACACAGAGAGAGAGAGAGAGAGAGAGAGAGAGAGAGAGAGAGAGCGCAAGAAAACAATTACGCATTTAAGCAAGAAAGAAAAAAAGGGGAGAAAAGGGAGAAGGTGAAAGACAGAAAGAGAGCGATAAAGAGAAAAAGAGAGCAAAACAGATGTGCGAGGATGAGTGTAACCATGCTATTCAATTCTTAAATCTTGTAAGTGAAACGCTTTCCTGAGGTGAGCGAGCGTTAACCACATTTTCTCACAGAAAAGCTTGTGTCTGGTTTAAGCCTGTCTGGACCTGCAGCCATCATTTCAATGAGAAGACGTGTAACACTATTAGTGACATGGAGAAAATCGAATGGCTAAATTACCTTTTATTACATTACGCTCCAAAAGCCCATATTGTATTTTCAAAGGGTTAGAAATTTGGCCAGTACAACACAGGAGCTCTGAAATATTCATAGAACCTATCAGGTTTCCTGAAGACAGCAATGGTTCATAATCAAATGTCCATGAATCAGATGAAGTCTCATGAATTTGTGTTATTTCTTACAGCAAAACAATAGTAACACACATGTATTTAGTTATGTATTGATTTGCTCTTAAGGAAGACTTTATCATCATATGCTTAAAATGTGTCCACAGAAACCTTCTCAGGGCTGGTTTTCAGAGCTCACATTATCTCTCCAAAATATTTTTGAACCTAATATCATAATATTTTGAACTGGGTGATCTAGCTTCCATTTATGATATAATATAAAGCCTGTGAACCATTTCATTAAAAAACAAAAACAAAAATGAAAAATGTCATTAGCAAGGCAAGAATGAATGTGAATGTTATTTGTTAACAAGGCACTAACCTACTCTGTAAAAAGCAACATAGAGGTAGACTGCCATCTACTGGAAGCAGACAATATTTACTGTACAGTATAGCAGTTTATTAAACCACCTGTTATTAACTTTTAAGCTAATTATATGTTTTATTTATGTGTGTATTTTATATGATTCACTAGATATAAAGCAATAGAGAAAAAGATTAATATGAAAGGAAACTCTTGTGTATTTCTGAGAACGAATTAAATGTCATGAAGTTGCATGAACGTCTGTCTGCCTGGTGCAATAAATGTTCTTACAGTAATTGTAGATTTTGGCCGACTTCATAGCTAAAAGAAATACATCAGACAGAGGGTGGGATATAAGAGAGGAAGTAAAGTGTTACCTCTGCTGCTGTGGCCATCCGGCTCAGGGCTGGTGAAGACATGCTCAAGCACGAAGCTTAGCAGAGATTTCTGGAGCTTGGGTTCAGGGGTGTACAAAACAGGGGCACCAGCTGATGGGTCCCACATCTGCAGCTGGTAGTTATGGGCTACGAGGATGTCACTCAAGCACATGAATGCCTGAAAAACAGTCCCAAAAAAAAAACCCACAAGACAGGTTGAGGACCTTACGTTTTCTTTGAGCACTACTTTGCCTTACCATACATTTGACTTAAAAAAAAAAAGTTTTAGGCCACAACATTTATTTCAAAACAAACATAAAATATTTCAGACATCAAGCAGCATATTTATCATTACTTCATGTAGTAACTTCCTGGAAGGTAGCTTTTGTAGGCATTAAACTCTTCTGACATCTGGTTCCTGACACCAACGTTGTGAACAATTCTTATTTGGTAAGTTTCTCTAGAATGGAGCATTTCATCACACCAAACCAGTCTGAATGACTCTCTGTACATCTTATTTATTTTTTTAAAAAGGTGAATTTCCCCTATTAATGAGGCCGTTTTCTTTTTTGTTATTCTCTTGAAGTCTTACACCTCTTTACAAGACAATTTTCCAGTGTCATTTTATGACTCAGAACAGTTTTATTGCTAACCCTTTAAGACTGGCATATGCAAATTACCTTTGTTCTGACTGGCTACCCTGTACTGTGCTTCAATCAAGTCTGGCAAGTTCTTCCTGATACTGAATACTTAATACTACTGACAGTTGACTGTGGAATATTTAGTAGTGAGAAAATTTCACAACTAGACTTGTTGCACACGTGCCATCCTATCATGGTACCAAAATCACTGAGGAAATCACTGAGCTTCTGAAAGCAACCCATTCTTTCACAAATGTTTGTAGAAGCAGTCTGCAGGCCTTGGTGCTTGCTTTTATACACCTTTGGCCATGAAAGTGATTGGAACAACTGAATACAATGATTTGGATGGGTGAGTGAATATTTTTGGCAATAAACTGTAACCTCAGCATGGATGACTGGTGGTAACCAACTGTAGGCTGAAGGTAAACATACATACATACATACATGATGAAATTTATGCAGTGCAGTGTTTTAGTCTCTGTTGGAGGCACTCACAGCAGAGCTTTGGCATGCACCTAGAATCTATTAAAAAACCCAAAGCAGGAGCCCTGGATACTCAACAGGAAATTAAAAACAAACCAAATTCAAGCAGTGTGGGCACATTTCACACAAGTCATGAGTCATACAGTATGGCACAGCTCAGTGTACGCACCACATGCTTAAAGCCTACTTAAGCACAGAGGCAATGGGTCAGTATGGAAGAGGCTGAGCTTTCCCGTATAGATAGAGACAGAACTTCCTGTACCTGCTCTCTCACCAGCTGCTCTGCGTGGGACAGACAACGGTGGCATTTTTCACAAAAGGCTCGCAGCTGATTCCTCTGATGGAGCGCTGACTCCTACAATCACACACCCAGACAGACATGTTACAAATTAAAGAAAAAAAAAAGGAATAAACGAAACAGAAATATAACGAGTGCAAATGCTTCCAGACAGGTGTACTGCATTATACAGTTAAGCAAATAACATCCTATCATGCCCAGTTGACCAGAATTTTGGATCAAGATAGCAGGGTGCAAACATCTAAGTGATTTTGAAAGGGTTCAGTATTAAGGGATGGATGGCAGAAGCTTCAGTTACAAACACTGCTTAACTGACTAGGGTTTCAATAGAAACAATGACAACTGTGACATCTGTGTTTAGACCTATAGGAAAGATATCAAATAAAGGGTGGAATTAAGATCCACAGTTTGGAAACATAATAACTGAAAGAGGCCTCCCTATGTTTTCTGTATTTTACAGAGGGTATTTGTAAAATGCCACTACCTGCAGATTTGAGATTATGTGCTGAAACATAAAAAGACAAGACACTCTGTGATGTAAGCAAGTGTTGTAAGGTCATTTTGAGCTTTAAAAACTAGTAGCAGTTCTTTTAAAACAGGAGTGATGTGATCTCTTATTTTTCTTCGAATGCTGGATTTTGTACGAGTTGTAAGGGATGTATAGTTTTCTTAGGAAGTCTGCTTGTAATAAATGCATGAACATGTGTCTCTGCGTCACTCTGAGAGAGAAAAGGCCAAACTTCAGCAATATTTCTCAAATGATAAAAAGGTTCTTTAATGACTGCATTCACAAGAGCTCAGAGTCTAAGATAACACTCAGGTTTTGTACTACAGGTTTGGTATATGAAGCTATATACATAAAGAATCAAGTTTCTCATAAATCATTTACTGTACTAATGATCAATATTTAATTTTTTTCACAGACATTTTTGCGACATCCACAGAGAAATATCTGACACACAGCTAATTAGTCTGTCTACTGAGTCTTGACCTTCAGAAGGAATAGAAATGTATAACTGGATGTTGTCAGCATAGCTATGAAAATGTATATTTATCATTTATACACTGCTCAAAAAAATAAAGGGAACACTCAAATAACACATCCTAGATCTGAATGAATAAAATATTCTCATTGAATACTTTGTTCTGTACAAAGTTGAATGTGCTGACAACAAAATCACACAAAAATCATCAATGGAAATCAAATTTATTAACCAGTGGAGGCCTGGATTTGGAGTCACACACAAAATTAAAGTGGAAAAACACACTACAGGCTGATCCAACTTTGATGTAATGTCCTTAAAAGCATGTGAAATTGATTGTCAATCAGTGTTGCTTCCTAAGTGGACAGTTTGATTTCACAGAAGTTTGATTTACTTGGAGTTATATTGTGTTGTTTAAGTGTTCCCTTTATTTTTTTGAGCAGTGTATTTATATTATGCTTCTTAATGCCATCAGCTAGTGGTAGCATGTACAAAGAGAAAAGTAAAGGCCCTAAGACTGAACCTTGAGGTACAAGAAACATAAAATCTTTGTGATGAATGATTTGAAGTGAAAACATGAACTGCCTATTACTTAAATATGATTTGGCATTCTAAAACTGTGGCCAAGAAGCTGTCCCAGCATTCAAGATGCTGGATTACAATCTTGTGGTCAACAGTATCAAAAGCCGCATTAAGATCTAATAAAACCAGAACAGAAGGATTTTGTGCATCAGCACTGAGCCTGAGGTCATTCATAACGTGAACCAATGCTGTCTCTGTAGTCTGTATGACGAGAATGAAAACCTGACTGAAACTTCTCATAAAAATTGTTTGATATTAGATACTTTGTTGTTAGATAAACAATTTTTTCTAAGACTTTTCTAGAAAAGGTAGATTTGAAATTGGTCTATTATTTATCTTAATATTATTTAGTACAGAAGGATCCATGCTACACTTTTTTCAGGAGAGGCTTCACCAGGGCAGTTTTAAAAGCAACTGGAAAAACACCTGTTGACAGAGAACAATTTACAATAGTTAAAACATCTTTGTGAACACAATTAAAAAAACATCTTAAGGAATGAAGTAGGAACAGATCAAGATCACATGTGGACGAACTTAGTTTGTTTACAATAGTTGTAAGCTGTAAGCTGTATCAGGTCTATTTTATTTCAAAAATCAATTGCGAACTCTTTGCAGTTTTTAGAAGATAAATCACCATGAGACACACTAGCAGAAAAACTGGGATTACTTAGTTGGTGGGAAAAAGGATTTTGTTATTATCCTTTTGTCTATTAATTACACTGGAGAGGTATGACTTTCTGGATATCTTCATTGCATTATTATAGATCTGATCTTTAAGAATATCATAATGTACCTACAGTTTAGTTTTCTTCCATGAGTGTTCGGATTCATGAAAATTTTTCTTAAGCTGATATATTTCTGCATTCATCCATGGATTTTTATGAGTATGCAAGTTTTTCTTCCATTTTACTGAAGCGAGAATGTCAAGGGTTTCCCATAATCTAGCACTTCCATCTCACAGAGTCAGGTCTGTATTCACTGAACAATTATCAACACTTAAACTTTGAGTTCTTTTTAACTTTTTTTTTAAACTTTCTTCTTTACTTCTAAATTGATTTGAAAGAAAATATAGAAATGTTCTAATATGAAAACTGAGATTTCAGACACATTTGTGTTTAATCAATGTAATGCAGGTCAGTGTAATCACAGTCTGCCCACAACTATACAGAGATTATAGTATTCTGATTGCGCATTAGAGAGTCCAGTGGTGCAAAACCAGAAGCGATGTGGAAAAATATTATATATTCAGTCACCCTTCACTATATTCACAAGCGAAGATGGGTCACTGGAAGTTATTCTGACTTATAACCTTTATCTTGTGATGAAACATTTCTATCCTGATGGTAGTGCCTCTTCCAGGATGATAATGCTCAAATCCACAGGAAACGAGGGGTCACTGAATGATTTGATGGTATGAAAATGATGTAAAATATATGATATGGTCTTCATAGTCCCCACATCTTAATACAGTTGATCAGATTTTGGATTTTGGATGTGTTAGACAGTGCTCTCCACCACCAAATGTGTCATCAAACACCAACTGCAGGAATATTCTTTGGAAGAGTGGTGTTCCATTCCTCCAGTACAGTTCCAATCTATTCCACAATGAAGCTGTTCTGGAGGCTCATGGAGGCCCAACAACGTAGTAATATACTTTATGTTGTTTTTTTTTTCCCTTGAATCTGTCACACCTCTGTTCACCATACTACACACTTTTTATTGTATGTTCATTTTGCAGAACCTTTGTGGCATGTATAAAAAATGTACTCATTCCAAATATGCTAAACCTTGTAATTGTGCTCGGACAAACTGTATTTCAATGCAAACAAGAAGAGCCTGAATCATAACGTCTCTAATATAAATGTAGCATTTTCTGCCTTTCCCTTTTTTGTGTGATATATGCATGAAATGTGGCATGGGAGCTGAGTTGGGGATGCTCCAGAGACAGAGATGGTGAGAACGTAATTAGGCTAAATAATAGAAGCTGATGGAGGAGCGCAGTAGGGCTCTCACTGATGTGGATTGATGAAAGCATTGTTAGTAGAGGCACTGCTGGTCCCTCATGTAAACCATTCTTTCATAATTACACGCACGAATGCGTGCGTGCACACCAGGCTCCAGGGGAGGAAACACTGCGCCCGGCCGAGGCCGTCCTATGCTGCAATCTCATTTCAGCCAAATGACTCATTTTAATCGGACAATATCCCAATTTTCTGCTGAACTCATCTTTTTTCCCCCCCTACCCATCTTCTCTCGCTCCCAATCGCCCTCGTTCCTGAGTCAAATGCCACTGACATTAGAATTGCAGATTGGGCCAAAGTCGTCGCCTGGGCCTCAAATTACAGCCCACGCTGGCAGTTATTGATGAGGAGCTTGTGGAGAGAAAGCGCACGTTCTTTTGCCGCTCCCCCACAACCGAAAGATTTTTTAATGTCGCTCTTTTACCTACAGCAGTCTTAATGCCCATCAATATCTCAGTGCAGAAAGGTTAGGGGTTGGGAAATATGATTACCCCGTACAGCGCATGGAAACACGGGTTTAATAACAACGCCACATTAGAGATTAGCAGAGGATCCTTCATGCAAGAAGGTAGCCATTACTCCCCCCCATAATCCATCACCTGCACCTACATTTCCTAACGACTCATGATCAATCACAGGCTTCTCTCTCCACTTATTAAAATCCACTGGACACAACCCAAGGCCATTGAAGGCATCACAGCTGATATTTCAAATGGAACGTAGCAGAATTAAAGGACATGTTTGCTTGTGATGGATCATACAGGAATTGCACAGACAGTGAGGCAAACGCACCTGAAAGGTTTTTTTAATTTATCACTCAGGACCAAAGTTTGCCGTGAGTGTAAATATTAGCATTCTCATTACTGTGTCAGATGCCAATGGCTGAAGCCTTGCTGCATGGTGGATTTGAGTCAGAGTGACAACTGTCTTACCCTAGAGGTTGTTCCTTCGACAAACTTATTGAGGTTCCACAAGATGCAGCAGCACACGCAGCGCAGAGCCTCAGTGGTCATCTGCAAGCAGCATAGAGTTGCAAGAGTTGTTTCACTGCTGTGGTAAAACAGACAGGTTATACTGATGAAACTGCTGAAATGGTCAATATTACCTCTACTGGCAAGCCCCCAAGCTGTACGTCTACCACAAGCAGCTTGGAGACCAGCTCATATATCCCCCACTTAGACAGGTCCTGAGCACTGAGAGAGAATGACAGAGTATGAGAATCTTCAGATAAGAGAAAGAAGAGATAAACACCAACCTTAAATGAAGCAATTCACTCTTACTTGTTGAAAGCAGTAAGTTTCTTCAGTGTGGTTAGAATTTCTTTCTTTCTTTCTTCATCAGCAACAAAGGCTCCATCCTAAACACAAGCATTCCACACTGCAGTTAGTTAAGTCTCCCTCTTCAGTCTTAACAGCTATCTATATAGAAACAGGTACAGGTACAAATGATGTAAACGAATGCCATACTGGCTCAACTACACACAGGTAAGAAATATCACCCACGTGTCTTTAAAGCTTTAGAAAGTTCACTAACAAATGAAATTTATGCAGTATTAACCTTGCCCCAAATGTAGTCAAGATATGTTTGACATTTGAAGTTTGCTTCTTAAGTTTTGCACTGATACCACAAAGCTAACAAAATCTTAAACCAATGTGTCATGCAGTCTGCACTTGTAAATGATCACATGCTTGTCTTAAAGCCTTTTCACATAAGTACAATGCAATACACAGTGGAACATTCACATCAAGTCTATTTATTTAAAAAAAAAAAACAGTTTTAACACTTTATATAAGAGCTGAACATCTATAACGAATGATTACAAAACCATCAGTACCCAAAATCAAGACACTGATTCTGCTTTTTTTTAATCTTCTTAAAAAAGAAACATTAAAAATTTTAAATCATTACAACCATGTTGCTTGTAATGTTGCTTTTCTGCACTACCTCAACAAAGCTACACAATCGCTTGGCAGCAATCATGACAACAGAGCCTGATTGGTCAGCTTAATTTTTTAACGCATGTGTCCAATGCAGAAAATGAGTTTGCTTTGATTGATACTTTCATGCAGCACCTCAGTCCTTCAGCTTTGGACATGATGTGAAAGATTGCATTAACATGTGTGCATTCATAAGCATCTGCATCAGCCCAAAAAAATCTAACTTGATATAAATAGTTCTTTAAACAGAATAAAGTTGGAGTAATCTTAAAGTAATCTCAAACAGCCTTTTTTGTTGAATTATCACATTAATGTACTTGCAGAGAACACAAATTCCGCATTAATGGTTGAAAAAAAGTCTGTCTGTGTTGGGTACAGTCTCTACTAAGCACTACTACAACACTCACACTCAGTTCCTCTCCTAAGCATTTTTCCAGTGTGCATGTCCAGCGCTGGATGAGTTGGTCCATGGCAGGCACTGATACTTGTTGCCAGCGTGAGTCCTCAGCACAGAGGCTGTGGTATGACCGAGCAGCTTCTTCCAGCAGCCTTGCCTCTGAGTGTCTGCCCACTGCAGCATCAAGCCCAGCCAGCAAAGCCTGCACAGCCTAGAGACCACAAAATACACTGACAAACTCTCTGACAAAAAAAGTTTTATAGTGAACTTTACTTACTACAGAAGCAGTTAACCATTAATAGCTCTTTGCCTATTCAACTCTATTTTATTACTCTAATGTGTAATGAGTGGTTTGATGGTTTTGTCTTTTTTACACAATAGCATGAAGTATTTAAATAAAACAATAAAAAAGTTAATATTTTATGTATAACTGATCAAAAAACATTCAAGACAGAGGACAAAACAAATATTTTTCTGGTGAGAGGAAATAATTAAATTATATAAGCCATCATAGGAGAATATATTATTACAACATGTTATTATAACATATTATTATATGCTCATGCTAACAATGGACTTAATGTTCTCTAGTCATTTTACCCCTTTATAGCCATGTCTAGCATTGTGAAGAATATACTATTACACCTGCAGAAAACAAACAAGACAACACAACACCTTGGTGTACTCATCACCACAGGAGTCCATTTGGAAGTACTGAGGTATTTTGAGGAAGGAGGTCAGTTTTTCAGCATCTTCTAAGTACTGAAAATACAAGGTCAGACAGATCAGAGCACATCTAATGTACTAAACACAGAGACATGTCCAGAGACAAAAATGGCATTTCTCACCTTGGATAACAGCTCAGGTAGCACCTTTAGGAAGTGTTCTGTAAGCATGGTACAGTCATCAGTCTGCAGCCTCTTCTCCTTAGTACTGATTACCTTAAGCACACACACATTCACAATCAGTTCTCTATATACTTTACACAGGACGAAGAGGTCAGATCAGCTCAAAAGTGAAAACAGGCATGGCGATACTGTCAACCTCAACAAGGATTGGTTAGCATTTGTTAGAGTGGTTTTGCATGAATGATATTTGTCAGGTTTAATTGAAGTGCCTGTTATGCCCATAAAAACAGTGAAAATAGGACAAAATTACAATAACAATTCAAAGTCGTACACAAAGGAAAAGCCTAATAGTTGACCTTGGTGAGGCCTCCTATTCTGGTATGTGGTTGAACTAAATGATGTAACTGCTGAATGTAGAAGAAAAACAGAAGCTAACCTTCTTGCCTGTGCTCCTTCCTGCTAGTGGAGGACCCTCAGCAGCCTGTCTCACTGATGCCAATAGAATCTCAATAACCAGAGCCTCCTCAGCACTGCTCAATACTAGACAACACACATATACACACACATTAACTTTGGTATGAATACATGCACATGGATGTGTATGTCACAGAGAGCAAATGAACCTTTCACTTTTTTAGATTTATTATATTTTACTTTACTTAGACATGGCACCAGTCCCATATTCAGTATCAGTATTGGATCAATACCAGATATCAGAATTAGAGAACAATTTGAAACAATTTTGTTACAATTCTAGGCTCAAAAATCACAAAACTGCTTGTAGTGTGCCAAAACAAAGCAAAGTAGGTCAGGCACCACTAGCCACATGTAGCTTGATTTTAAGAAAACAAGTAGCTACTCAAGAATTATACCTGAATTACAATCCTTTTATTTAAAACAATATGATTCTACACAAATATGCACTGTATGGATTATTTTTTGTGTGAACAAGTATGCCTGAACAAAAGCCTTGTTTTTTTTTTAAAGTTGTGTAATTGGTTTTACTGGTGTATTTTGGTCTTCCTGTAGAGTAGTAGAATGTTTGGTTTAGCAGTTTGGTATTTTTAGATGCTTATGCTTAAATAAGTGCTTCATTTTAGAGCCTGTTTTTCAGTTTAGGACCCTTACTGACGACACACTGTTTTATCAATAATGCTGAAAGTATCATTGATACCACTGATAATATTGTCATCAATCAACATTCAATGTTTCAGTATCTGTGCCATCTGTAATGGACCCTTTTCACACATCTGCATATGATGCACTGAAATTCAGAGTTGGGGAAACATTATAACACAGATTTTATTTACAAATGAGCAAATATAGACAAAGTCCTCCTCTATAGTATTTCTGATGGAGAAGATTCATAGTTTTTACATTATTAAAGGTACTTGCCAAACTTTTCAGCCAAAGATAATTCAGTTTTCATTTTCAGAGAAATGCAAGCATGACAACGTGTACATTAACAGCAGGTTACTGATGCTGCTGCTACGGCACTGATTGGATGAGTGGAACATATTAAAAAGGGTAAAAAGTGATTGTTAACTGGTTGTTTTGATGTTTTTCCATAGCAGTTGGTGTACATCCAATTCACTGCTTTGCAATACACAAGGTGTCTTGGACAACATGTGACAATAAACTGGAAAGCTGGAAAGCAACTGAGGAGAGGGAAAATATTGCAGAGACTCTAGCAACTGTGCCAAAGGAGAAGTGCAAGACTTATGCAAGAAAGTATGTACTAGCCTTGTTCCTGTGAGGGGGGCTGGGCAGTGAGCAGAGAGGTCAACGAGGCCCAGTCCTTCAGTAGAGCACCACCACTGTCCCACAGACTGTCCACTACATATAGCACATGCTGATGCAGCTGCAGCACAGACCAGCAGCCACAATCAGATGCAGTAAACACATGAACTGAACGAACACTTAACTGGATGTCAAATTAGTTTTGCATACTTGCTCTCTTAACACAATGAAAAGTTATGCAAATTGCAGCCAAAACAAAACAAAAGTGGTCATCACTTCTTGTTTTCTCATGTGTATCTTCGCTGTAGTAAGAAGACCTTGTATTTCCAAAACTAAATTTTTAAGGGAAAAATTATAACAGCCTCTGTTAATGTAAAAACAGTTTAAAGGATTGCTTTATAAACTATAACCTGGGCCAAATTAAATAATGTTAAGATGTTTCCTTAAGACAGTAATACGGAACTATATATCATATATTACCTGGCTCTCAGTGTAAAAGTGGCTGAGCGCTCGAATTCTTGCGAGGGTCAGTGCTCTGCATTTGTCCTCTTCTGATCTTCCTACCAATGACTGTGGCACTGCAGGGTTACTTAGCATCCTAAGAGAACAACATGAAATGCCCTTTAAGCAGCAATTATACATACAGCCATCAAAGACATATGAACCATACTATTTCATTTTAATGTAATGAGAGTCACATATTGTGATGGAACAAAATCTCTTATCTCCAGAAAACACTTAAATGTTCTTAACTCATGAATTTTACACATAATATAAAAGGTTTCCTGCTTTAAAAAGCGACAAATATATTCCAACAGTGACCAGTATTTTACCTGTGGCACTGTAAAAAAAACCTGCTATACTCAGCAACACCATGCTACTGCACTCACCTGCCATATAGGAATTCCCCTGCAGTGGCTGCAAGAGGCCGATGAGAACAGTACACAAACTGGAATATGTGTTTGTAGTCGTCCTGGCTCAGTACATCATCACACGACCTGTCAAAACACAAGACAAAAGAGCGATTCAATAAATGAAAGATTAATGCTTGAAAAAAGGGCCAAATATGCATTAATGTACTCCAACATATAAACTCTAATTACCATATGTGATTCATGTATAAATAATGGTTAATATTTTCTACATATAAAAACATAGTAACCATTATTTACTTATTATCATTATTATTAGTAGTAGTAGTTGCACTAATACTATTAATAATTATGCTAAAAGGTATAATTATAATTAAATATTAGCATTAACAAATACTAATCATTATTATTATTATTATTGACTAGTACTGCTGTTGTCACATTTCATTTGATCTGCAAAGAATATTATGTAACAAAACTAAAAATGAGTATATTATCTGCATTAAAGTGGTTGAATTATTTATTTTGGGGGAGAAAAAAGAAAAACTGTAAACCTTGTATAATAAATAGAGAGTGTGCAAGAAAATTTGCAGAAAAATGTTTTTTTCACTGTAGAGGATGTGTTAACTTATTTTCAAACTTTTGCATATGAAATGTACTACACATCACTCATCTTAATGTATAATAAGACCTCACTGGTCTGAATTCTGTTTCAAATGTTTGCGCATGCTCATTCATAAAATGTCCCAGTGAATCCAACAATATAGGCAGCATTGTGCTCCTTTTTACAGGGACAGAAAGCAGAGTAGCTGACAAAAAGCTCTGATTCCCCATGGTGATATACTTTACTGAAACAACGTGGTTATGCACACATCTACTCTGGGGTAAGATTTTAAGCTAAAATAAAGCTGAAATATCTGAATGTGCCACAGGTGAGAGACATTAGGGTTTGACTGCATATTATAACAAGAGACGTTATTTCTTGTTATTTTTTTTTGTATTAAAGGGCCTTATGTTCAGTATTAAAGCTCTCTGTCGTAGGCAATAAAGGCAATGCTATACAGCATTTCCAAGCCAGCTTGTCTTGTATAAGGCGTTACTGTGCAAAGACTTATGTAAGTTGAAAAAGACATATTGCTTAATGTATTTTTAAGAATATTTCTTAATTTTAGTAACGTATAGTTATGACTAAGGCTTGAGCTGTAAAATTCCATTACCTTTAAATAACATAAATACCAATAATTTTGTCCAGATTTAAAGATATTTTGAAACTGTTCATCACTTTAGCCCTAATAATAATAATAATAATAATAATAATAATAATAGATGTTCACATGAAGAATAATCATATCAAAGCAGAGTTTGGTCAGCTAGGCAGCCTCACAAGAACTAAGGAGCATTTCAGGTAAGAAGGGCTCCTGAGGAAAGCAAAATGTTTAGAAAAGAGCAAAGGAGACCCACTGGGAGATGACCATCAGCAGCCTCATGGCCTGCACAGCTACCTCATGGTCCTTATCCAGAGTCATAGAGATCATTCTCTCCTGTAAACATACACGGCATTCGGTCAGTCTCACAACCAACAGCGAGCCTCCCCTAAACTCTTTAACTACCCACTCTGAGAGCAATCTCATCTATAAGCATGTGATTTATCCTCGTTAGAAATCCACTTCAGTACATAATGATTTCTTAAATCTGAACTGTGCCAATCTGTTTGCCACTAAAGGCTTTCTGGCTAACGGTAGTGATGCAGTGGAGGCGGCCCCCAAGGGAGATGACTGACCCTGTGTGGGAGATGCTGAGCCTTGGGCAAAACCTGAGGGGCTTCACTACCTGTCAGTCAGCAACAGCTTCTTCCACAGTCCCACTGGAGTCAGCACACACTCGTATAATACACAACATTTCTCCAAAAGCTGAAACTTTGACCCACTTCAGCACAGTTAGAGAAAGAATGCTGGCTTGTTTCAACTGTGGCCAGAGGCAGAATCGTCACAACTCCCACTTTGTGGAGTGAGAATGGACTAATGGGCAACAGTTTTTGGGTGCATTCTGGAGAGTTGAAGAGAGTGAAGCTCTTTCTATATCTAAAATAGTTATTAATGATTCTGGGAGTGTCCAAGCAGATGGTACCTTAAATCGACTTGTGAAGAGGTCCATTTTGGAGCTGAGATGAACATCCTGATAGAGTGCCTGTAGACCCAGCACACACTTCAAGCGCACATCAGGTTGCTGCGAAACAAGAATCAAGTAAAGAAAAATCGCAAATCTCAGAGTCACAGCCATAAATCTGTTTAAATAGGTCTTTGCCAATCAAAATCTGTCTTTTTATTATGGCAGGAATTGCTTAAATTCCACTTGGGAATTATTTTCACAAGGACACACAGCATCACTAATACAAAGTAGCAAAAACTACTGAAATGGTAATAGCACACCCAGCGGAGACATTTCAGTCTGCTAAACATGAGTGAGTGACTTACAAGCCAGGTAGACGAGGCACTCCATCCAAAATCTCAGGGCTCACTAACATTTTGTCATTATGCCATTACAGTCAACACACACATAATCCTACATAAAACTAACAAAAGATTAGCAAACAACCTACCAATTAGATCACTCTATAAAGCCAAGGCAGTATTTATTACTACAAACTAGTAGTGGGTGGTATACTGGTTCATCTGCTATATGAGTCTCTTCATCCGAGAGGTTGAGTCATGATTGTTTCAGTCGCGTTTCAAATAAAAATATTTCTAGTCTGTTGCGTCTGATTTAGTTACACTTCGTTAATTAGGCAACAGACATAAAAGAACTGCTGGTCTTCTGGAGTTAGTCTTAGCCTAAGATATGCCAGAGTGATTGTCACAATCCTGTTTCCTCTCGTTGCCTGAGATTTGGCCAGCTGCATTAGACAACAGCGTGGTCTCAGGGCCCTGTCCATACAACAAGCCATGAGCCACGTTTACATGCAGCCTAATAATCCGTTAATAATACGAATAATTTAATAATAAACTAATATTTAAATCGAAATAGAATACATGTATGTAAACACCTCAATCCCAATAGACTAATCCAACTGAGGCCATTCGGAATAGAATTTCTATCCGATTGAACGAGGTGGGTAATCCTCTAAATAATCCGTTAAATATTAGAATAATATCCGTGTAAACGCCTGAATCCGATTACACTCCAATCGGACCGTGTAAGTACGGTCTGCGCATGCGCGGCGCGTCATAGTGAAAGGTTTATACCATTTAACGTGGCGGAGCAGAAGCTGGTCTGCCGAGGAGACGAGGTTCATACTCTGAGCTTTAAAAGACGGCGGTGGGACGGACGTGTAGCTTATGTGTCTCAGAGCACGACGTCTTCCTTTATAAGTACATGTGAAGAACGTTTTTCTGAGTCTGACATCAGTTTAAAGCAATTAGAAACACAAGCCCGCCACCTGGAAACTCAGCTCGCGCTGAGTGATGTTCGCTGTCATGGTAGCGTTTACTCGAAATGGTTCTCCACGCATGCGCGTCATTTTGTATCACACGCAACAATCTGATGGGAACAGTCTGATGAAAATCTTCGTTTACACGCTCACTACAAGCAATCCGATGCAAAAGAGTGCATGCGTGGAGCAGCGCTGAGACAGCGAACATCACGTGAGGTCCAGTCGGCGCGAGATGATTTTCCAGTTGACGCGCTGTGTTTTTAATGGCTTTAAACTGACATCAGGCTCAGAAAAACGTCCTTCACATGTACTTATAAAGGAAGCGGTGAGAGGAAGACGTCGTGCTCTGAGACACATAAGCTGGACGTCAGTCCCACCGCCGTCTTTTAAAGCTATATAAGTATAAACCTCGTCTCCTCTACTAACCCACCTCGTTCAATCGGATAGAAATTGTATTCGATTGAGGTGTTTACATGGTAAAGTCAAGAGGCTTTTATTGTCATACCGTCTATGTACAGGTACACAATGGAGTGAAATTATGTTCCTCCAGGAGCAACACGGTGCCACAAAGAACAAAAAGCACAAAGTGCGAACGTGCAGACATCGTGCGCAAACAAGAATAAGACGAATGGAAGAGCAAGAACAGACGTATTCTATTCCGATTGAGCTATTAGTCGGATTACTAACAGATTATTAGGCTGCATGTAAACGTGTCTACTGTTGCTCAATTTAAAGTGGAGCAGATATTGCAAATAAAAAGCTGCAAAATAAAAGATTTTACAGAAGAAGTAAAACATTTTTTCAATTTTTAATGTAAGTTAGCAGAACAAGAGTTATTTGGACCATTTCTATCTGTTCATTCATGAAAATGTAGCACAATGTAAAGGGTGACTTTCAAATGAACATTATCTACAATATAGTGTGTAGATATCAGTTACTGTTTTATGGAAACAAACCTTGTCATGCATCATCCATCCTACATACTTCAGATAGGTGTCATTTAAGAACACTGGACTGTAGAGCTTCATCCATACGGTCAGTTCCTCCATACAGATAGCCCTGATCTCAGGTATCACATCTCTGCCCAACAAAAAAGCAGAGCGTTATTCAACATTAGTTTTACAAAGGAAAAGTGAAACAGTGAAAACGAATAATAAGACTACCTGTATCTTTTAAGAAAAACTCCCTTAAAGATGGCATCCATCATGTCTTCTGTTTCAAGCTTTCGGTCCTGCAACTGGAAAAGCATCAACAAGTTTGGAAACTGTTCTCTTGACAGCCATTTCATATTCAGTACACTCTAAAAGAGAACGTGTTTCTATTAATGTAATACCTATTGCCTTCTGATTGACCTGGAGTTTTTGTCATTTTTCTTAAGTCTATCGCCACTTGAACAGTTCGTAGAATTTGTATTCTGGGCCACCCAAATCAATGTAAAATGACAGAAAAATGTGATTTTATGCAGTGATGTTGACTGTTGGTTGCTAATTTTCAAGCTAATGACAGACTGCATTCACTCAGGTTGAAGAAAATTACAGTTACATTAAAATTATTTTGTATTTGTGAGCAGCTGAATGCACTGTGTATGGAATTTTTTCCTGCATGAAGGCAATAAACAAATTGACAGCCACACCAGACAAGTACTAAAATCATATTACCCCATCTCTCCATGTTTAACTAATTCTGTCCAACATCAAAACGACATACTGTGTGGTCGTATCATGAGTCAAAGTAAGCAGACTTCTAATCATGGTTTTACCTCCGTAATCTTCCGCTGGATCCTCTCTAGTCGTGGCGAGACTCTCTTGCTGGATGTCTTTGCCAGCTCCACCTCATAGAGTCTCTGGCTATTATCCACACTGACGCTGAGGCTGAGGGCCACATTCACTAGAGCACTGAGTAACTTTACCGCTGCAGGAGAGTAAAGAGAGGAGCAGGGAATACAACAGCATCAGCCAGGAGATCAACTCCCAAATAGCCAATAAAACCCAATCCACCCAGCCATCTAAATGCAGACAGAATCAAACAGAATCAAACAACTGGACAACATCAAGAAATATTGGGCCTCAATCACCAATATCTTCCTAAACTTTTCTTAAATTTTTTCTTGAGAAATGTTCTAAAAAATAACTTACACCATTACTGACGGTCAAAGATCCGTGTCCATTTACACTATATTTCCAAAAGTATTCACTCACCAATCCAAATCATTGAATTCAGGTGTTCTAATCACTTCCATGGCCACAGGTGTATAAAAGCAAGCACCTAGGCATGCAGACTGCTTCTACAGACATTAGTGAAAGAATAGGTCGCTCTCAGGAGCTCAGTGAATTCCAGCATGGTACCATGATAGGATGCCACCTGTCCAACAAGTCCAGTCATGAAATTTCCTTGATACTAAATATTTCACAGTCAATTATCAGTAGTATTATAACAAAGTGGAAGAAATTGGGAACGACAGCAACTCAGCCACAAAGTGGTAGGCCACGTAAAATGACAGAACAGGGTCAGCGGATGCGCAGAGGTTGCCAACTTTCTGCAGAGTCAATCACTACAGACCTCCAAACTTCACATGGCCTTCAGATTAGCTCAAGAACCGCGTAGAGAGCTTCATGGAATGTTTTTTCATGGGCAAGCAGCTGCATCCAAGCCTTACATCACCAAGCGCAATGCAAAGCATCGAACAAAGAGTTGTAAAGCGGTGCCACCGGACACTAGAGCAGTGGAGACGTGTTCTCTGGAGTGATGAATCATGTTTCTCCATCTAGCAATCCGATGGATGACTCTGGGTTTGGGGGTTGCCAGGAGAACGGTACCTGTCTGGCTGCATTGTACCAAGTGTATAGTTTGGTGGGGGAGGGTTATGGTGTGAGGTTGTTTTTCAGGAGTTCGGCTCGGCCCCTTAGTTCCAATGAAAGGAATGCTTCAGCAGACCAAGAGATTTTGGACAATTTCATGCTCCCAACTTTGTGGGAACAGTTTGGGGATGGCCCCTTCCTGTTCTAACATAACTGTGCACCAGTGGACAAAGCAGGTCCATAAAGACATGGATGAGCGAGTTTGGTGCAGAAGAACTTGACTGGCCTGCACAGAGTCCTGATCTCAATCCGATAGAACACCTTTGGGATGAATTAGAGCAGAGACTGTGAGCCAGGTCTTCTCATCCAACATCACAAATGCACTTCCACAAGAATGGTCAAAAATGAACATAAACACAGTCCTAACCCTTGTGGAAAGCCTTCCCAGAAGTTGAAGCTGGGCCAACATCATATTAAACTCTATGGATTAAGAATGGGGATTCACTCAATTTCATATGCGTGTGAAGGCAGACAAGCAAATACTTTTGGCAATATAGTGTACTTGTTACTCATCCTTGATATCTCATTATATCGTTTGGTCCAGAAGTAGCCCTGTCCTGTATACTTTGGTGGTTTCTGCTCTGGTGCTCTCCAACTAATCATCTCATTGAAAGCCCTTTCTTAGTTGGATGTTTCAGAAACAGGAAAATCGTGCAGGGAATAGCAGGACAGTGGTAGTCTAAAAGTAAGACTTAGAACAGTTCAGAGTTACCTGCCAGCGTGCAGGTGTGTCTGAAGGCGCGTACACATGATGCCGAGAGTTCGGTCAGCAGAGAGATGAGTGTGTTCAGGAGGTAGTTGTCGAAGATCACACTGTACTGGCACTGAGCAACAAGCACAGAGACAAACTCACAGAAGTGTGAGCGGAACTTCTTCCAGTACAGGCCGGACATAACAAGGGGATACTCACCACTGTCCTGGGAAACAGAGGAAAATGTCAAGGCAGAAAAAGCATGGGTATCTGTAATATTTATGTACTACAGTGCTAGTCAAGAAGATTATTATATTATGATAATAGTAAAGATTATATAATAATGCCATGGTCTAAAAAGAACATTCACTTAACTTACAAAGGTCCATGACCATGTTCTTCTTACTTTTTGAAATTTTGCAAGACAATGTTGGAAGTTGTGATGAGGTTGTCAAAAAACAGTACACAGCTCTTTCAAAACAGCTGTGTTGCAAATGAGTTGCAACAGTGCTATGATATATCAGTTACTATATATCTGTCAAAAGCAGTTTACATTTTGAAGAAAAACCACAATAGACTGTTGATTTATTTAGTTATAGCTAGAAATGGCAAAAAGACAAAAGCACTGACCATTTCCAGCATCGTTTTCAATAATTCTATACCACACTCTGATCGTTTGTTGGCTTATACCATAACAATTATTAAGTTTTCCCTTTTTCTTCTTAATTATTATCATATTTATCAGTATTTTCCTAACATATCAAGAACATTCAGATAAGTATTTTAGACACAACAGAAAGAAACAAAATGCCATTGTAATGGACAACAAAACGGACTCTTTATAGTAAATACGTATGATAATGTTATTTCTGTTAATAATATTAATAGTTTTTGTGTTTTGATATTGACATATGAAGCATGAGATCAATATGATAAGTGTAATTGTAGGCATACTTTGTTTATAGAGTTTTATATTTAAATAAGCTATACCATCCCTCCTCCAATTTGACAAACCTGCCATTATTGAGAAGAAAAAAGTTTGCACTAGAATACTGAAACTGAACACAATTCTGAAAGCATCGTAAGGCAGTATGTATGGCACTGAAACAATGACAGACTCTTTAAACCACAATAAAGCATCTGGAGAATCAGTCCAAGTAAAGACATTTAGAACACCTGGAGTCAGTGATTTGTTTGTAAGTAAATGCATTATTAATACTGATAAATACAGATATATATTAAAACATCATACAAAATCCTCTGTAAACTGACTGACTGGGAAGAAATGAACTCTACAGCAAGTTAACAACCCCAAGCACACTGCTGAGAAGATCAAAACAATTTATCAAACAAAATAAAACGCTGGTGTTCTCAGACCTCAACATCACTGAATGTGTTTGGGATTACTTGAATTGTTAGACACATAAACTGTAATAAAGTTTAAAGTAGAACATACTGAAAAAATACTGAAAGTGTAAATATCATGTTTAGATACTGCAACTTCTGTGTAGATTTCTATTAAATATATGCTGTCTGCTTTTTTCTTAAGGTTGAAAAATGAATAACTAGTTAATGATCATTATGACTGGAAATTAAATAAATGAAAGCGTAGATTCATATTAAAAAAGTGTAGTTTTCTAATCAAAGAGAGGAATCTGAATGGCTGGTTTCCTACTTACAATGTCCATGGGCCATGTGACAGTCAATATCCATGGGAATGCCAGGAACTTTTTGTACTGTAAACCTG
The DNA here is from genome assembly GCF_015220715.1 of Pygocentrus nattereri. NCBI lineage: Eukaryota > Metazoa > Chordata > Actinopteri > Characiformes > Serrasalmidae > Pygocentrus > Pygocentrus nattereri. The sequence continues at coordinate 31,404,612 of NC_051216.1, forward strand.
AGCTCTGTAATTTATAATTAAAAGAGTTTCACTTTACAAAGCACTTATGAAGGTAAATCAACATGAGAGAATGAATAAAGCAGACCTCATCTAGGTCCTCCACCATCTTGCTCATGACATCTGTATCTTCCTTACTCTGAAACATCTCAGCCGTTACTACCCCTGGAGAAAGCAGCATTAAAAATATCAGCCAATATGTAGACCATTTAGGAAATGAAGGCTGAAAATATAATAAAATATAACAGCTGTAACTTCAGCACAAAACATTCTTCAAATAAACTTTGAATCAGAGGTGAGCAATTGTGATACACTACAGTCATGACATAATATATGCACCATAATTCCGCATGTTATATGTCTGATCATATTGTTTCTGATCTTTAGTACTGAAATTACACTGATCACTTCATTTCATGTTTTATTACAAAGAGAGCTCAATAACACCTGTTTAATTGGATTTAGTATGGTGCAGTATGTAAAATTCTTATTAAAATGATCATATTTATGGTTTTCGATATTTTTTTTAAACCACTGGCACTTTTTGTCTGTTTCAACCGTTCTAAAATGATATTGTTATAAAGACTATACTGTAATATGGTGATGCACATCATGCCTTAAGAAAATGTCTTATTATATTTTTGCCATATAGCTCAACCCTACTTGAATATTGTACCTTTGCATCCTGAACACTGGATGAAGAAGCTGATGAGGTCAAGCAGGGCTGGTTCTCTGTCCATAATATAGGCCTCAATCCAGTCATCCACCACAGCCTTTGGAGGAGGTTCATTCACAGACATTAATACCACAGGCCATCAGGCCTCAACCACCAAATGTCTCACAAGACCATAGAAACGACAGAACCACTAGTCAAACTGAGATGTGAGACAAAAACTGGTGCATCCAAATGGCAAGTGCTTTTGTCTGGCTTAAAATCACTATTGTTTACCTGCATGGCACTCCTGCCCATGGTGACCACCTCAAACAAAGTGACGGCCTCGATGTCTCTGTTTTTGAGCTGCTCATTCTCTGCTCTGCCCAAGCTGCCATTGCTGCTTTTGGAATGTTTCCGCTTAGCATTCTCTGAGCCTTCTCGGACTTTCCTCTTCCCCCTCTAAACATTACAGATAAGGCTATAAGGGCTACGCAGACTTCAGGTGAGAGTTTTGCTTACTACACTGTCTGATGTCAAAATATAAATGTATATGTGATACTGAATGTAAAGCATCATGAAAATTTGTGAATAGGAAACGTCTAAGGGTTTGCATAAGTCAGCCAATAGATTACAGGTGAGTGACAACATAACGTACCACATTCTTCTGTCTGTTTTCATTTCTCACACCAGCAGAGTGATTCCCAGATGTGCAGGAAGAGACATCGACAGTTGAGTTCTCTCTTTAAAAACAGATTACATAACATTGTTAATTACATGCAAAATACATCTTAACAAGATTTGAAAATGGATTTGATTTACTGTGTAACAAAAAATACAAACTCTGTGTCTAATATATAAAATGTGTATATCTTACTTTTGCACTGATCTGGACAGTAATGTTGGTTCTGCTATCATCTCTTCTCAGATCATTTTGTAAGGCTGGACTGGAGTTTCACGTTTTCTGATGTACTGCACAAAAACAAGCACCGTTTTTTTTAATCAAAAACTTTCTTTTAGACAGTGATTCCACTGGTTTTTCTGATTGTCTTTTTTTCTGAATTAAATCATTAAGATGTAAGCAAAATCATTCAGAGTGGTCTGATGTGAAATGAGGCATTCTGGGGAAACTTCCGGATTCAGAAATGTTAATAGTAGTGGTGACAGGAATCAAGTCAGCAAGTTCCATCCATCCATCCATCTATTTTCTAAGCCGCTTCTTCCTCAGGGTCGCAGGGGGGTACATCAGCAAGTTAGCACATAAAACGGTTACAAATGCCTTGTCTGATGTCTGAGACACAGTTTCACAACAGCTTTGAGATAAGGCTCTGGCCTAAAACAGTTTTTTCCATTCCTGGCAAAGAGGTATATACAGGACGTTTTAAGGCAGATTAACACTTTTTTGTATGTAACACTAATTATCTAACGTCAACATTACATATTGTTTTGGATAGCAAACATAACGCCTATATTTGTGTTACAGACCCATGGTTAATTTAACTACCACAATAAAGAAAGTGGAGTTTCTCTACAGTGCACCGTTCCACATTAATCAACTCCAAACTACTTTGTTTACATCTGAATGATTGAATTATGCAGAGTTCTCTTTTAAGTATGAATGCACAATGAGAAATGGCCAATATTTGACATGTAAATATGATCAGCAATCAGCCAAATTACAGTTTTGATCTAGGCGATCTAAAGTGCAGTTTTATAATGTAAATTACATGAGCGAGGTATGTGTACTTGGGCTGTATTTGAATGCTGCTCCTTTTCTAGTACTAAAATGTCATAGTACACACACCAAGCACTTTATTAGGAACACTATACTAATATTGGGTGTGGCTTCACTTTGCTCTCAAAACAGCCTGAATTCCTCATGGTATGAATTCCACAAGATGTTGGAAACATTCCTTTACATAATAGTCAACACTGACATGACTGCATCATACAGTTCCTGCAGATTTTTCAGATGTACTTTCATGCTGTGCATCTCCTGTTCAACCACATCCCAAAGGTGTTCTTTTGGATTCAGATCTGGTGTCTGGGAAGGCCACTGAAGAACACTGATCTCTTTGCCATGTTCCTGAAAGCACTTTGAGATGACTTTTACTTTGAGGCATGGTGCATTTTCATGCTGGAAGCAGCCATTAGAAGATGGTAAATTGTAGCCATGAAGAGATGCACATGGTCAGCAACAATACCTGAACAGGCTGTGGCATTCAAGTGATGATTGACTGGTATCAATCTCTATCAAAGGGCCAAAGGAGGTCAAGAAAACATTCACCACACTATTACACCACCTCCACCGGCCTGAACTGTTGACACAAGGTAGGTAGGAGTCCATGGATTCATGCTGTTGGTGCCAAATTCTTCCACTACCATCTTTGTGCCTCAGCAGAAATTAAGATTCATCAGACCAGGCTACGTTTTCCCAGTCTTCAGGTGTCTACTTTTGTTGAGCCTGTGCCCACTGCAGCCTCATCTTGCTGTTCTTGGCTGACAGAAATGGAACCAGACATGGTCTTCTGCTGTTGTAGCCCATCCACCTTCAGGTTCAAAGTGATGTCCATTCTGAAAGGTTTCTGTGCTCATCACAGTTGTACAGAGTAGTTATGTGAGTTACTGTAGCCTTTCTGTCAGCTCAAACCAGTCTGGCCATTCTCTGTTGGCCTCTCTCATCAACAAGGTGTTTTCATCTGCAGAAGTGCCATTCACCTGATATTTTTTTTCTTTATTGCACCATTCTGAGTAAACTCTAGAGACTGTTTGTAAAAATTCCAGGAGATCAGCAGTTATATGAATACTCAAACCATCTGGCATCAACAATCATGCTACAATGAAAATCACTGAGATGACATTTTTCCCATTCTGATAGCTGATGTGAACATTACCTGAAGCTGCTGGCCTGTATCTGCATGATTTTACTTACTGCAATGCTGCCACACTGAAAGCTGCATGAATGACTAGGTGTACAGGTTTTCCTAATAAAGTACTCAGTGAGTGTGTATAATCATGTATTATGCACTTTATTTGATTCATATAAGTAGGCAAATCATTTTTATTTTAAAATGCTAGTTTTGACTCATTTCATGGCAAATAAGAATATTTTTCTTGCAAACAGAATGTACTGAAAATATGCCACTGTTTGCAATGTGTTTGCTTAGCCCATAAAGCATGAGCTTCAATGTAATTAAAAAAATGAACAAAATAAAATATTTTCTGAAAAGAAATCAGAAAAAAAACATACAAATTCTTTATGTGTGTACCTCTAATTTTGAATGTTGTGAATGTAAGCTTGGTAAAATTAATTTCTTGTACACTGTGCCTTAGGGCCTTATAATATTTTCATAATAATAATGTAATATAAAGGCTCTTTTTAACACAGTGCTCTTGCTATAACCAGCAAAGTAGATGAGCTCAGGATGTTATAAAGTGAAGTTACATAACAAATTTCTATTAAATGAACAGCTTCATCTTCATACCCTCTCAGTAGCAATATCCATATTATGTTGTATAATATATTATGCAAAGTACAACAAAACTTACATTTTACTATGCACTAAAAGTCGCTTGGCCTAAAATTAAAATGGCAATTTCTGTTTTTTATGGGGCTTTAAATAATTAAGAAGCAGTTAATTTCATTACATTTTCATGAATCATGCATTAGCTAAAGAATATCTCTAAGTATTAGATTTTCTACCTTCTAGGACATTCTAGTCCACGCTGTTGTCCTACTTTGCCACCATGTTATGTGTGTATATTTCACACACTGTTGTAGTAAGCCAGACCTTTAATCATTACTTCAGTATAACATTCAATATTTCACAATTATGAATTTTTACTGATTTCCTGTATATTTGGATCTAACAGGGTGGACATATATGAACACATGTGAACACATATGAACATGCAGACAAAACACCATGAAACATAAATATGACCAAACACAATGGAAATCAATGGAAATGCTAGGCAGGGTTAATGGGTGGAAAGTGGAACACGGAAAAAGAGAATATGCATTTGAATTTAAAAGTCATTTATTTTATATTATTATTCATGATATGACATTTGATAAAGATAACGGTAACTTTTCCTGGGGACACGTATGGAAAACACATACACAACAACATAAAAGTGGTTAAAATACAAAAAACACCTCTTTAAGTCAATATATTTCGGTTTATGTTTAAATAAAAATGTTTTAAAGCTCTAAACAAACCCTTTGAAGGTAATATGAAACTACACTTCACACTTGAAATGAAGCGGCTCTCTCCAGGGACAGATTCTAACAGCAGTGAGCTACACTCTAACATCTCTGGTCACTTTTAACGGTCTCATGGAGAACACGGTAGCTGAGCACTGGGCACAATGTGAAGACGTGGACACACAGACACTTTACAGTCTGCTTAACCCTCATAACTGGGATATAGACGTGATACTGACTAAGCTGGCAAAACGCTCAATCTGTTGTGGTCACTACGCGCGCGCACTCACAGGCACACAAAGACAAGGAAAACCGGTATAAGGCGTTTCTCTCATTGGTCAGATATCGCGTCTGTAAAGAGAAACTCTGACTCTGATTGGCCACTGTAATCATCACTCACGATCTCCTTCTTCCTCATGTTCGCGCTCCTTAAGTGTTCATTCCAAAACAACACAACAGCTGATCGCGTCCACACGCACCACTGGCAGAAAGAAAGGCCAGCGCTGACCCCGAGAGCTCGGGCACCATTATACGGCCTCTCGGTACTGTAAATGTCAGAATGACGCTCGTCGGCTCGTCGGACGGAGCAGAAATCTTGCCTCTGTCTGCTACACAGACACACACGGCGAACTCCCAGTTTCAGCCAGAAAGTAGCAGAAATGGCCACTTTAAGTCTACGTTTACAGTACAAGATGCAGCACAGAGGTGTTCTTACCGGAGCTAGTCGACCCGGGATTTCGCGAGGTGAGGATAAATGGTGAGAGAAAGGAGAGAAGCGCTCAGCCTGCACAGCGCCATCCTGCGCCTCACTGCCACACAGCCGCAACGGCAGGCGGAAATACGTCACCCACTGGCTGAACGTCCTCATCCCAAATGATAACGATCTACCCTGAGATGGGTTAAAGGGCGCACGTCCTACATTCTTCTCATATTCTGTTTTTCCCAGATCTCCTCTCTTAACACTCGTTTGGAATGGTGTACCAAAAACAGTCATATTTCATTGTAACGCGGCCAATTTCCATCCTCTATTTATCATTTAGATTTAGGCATTCCTTTGTTACCGTGTTTTTCGCTGTTTTGTCCCACATACAAAAAAATCAACTTGGGATGAAACTCTTCTTATGTATTTTAACCCTCCTTATAACCTTCGCTTGAATAGATGGGGCTAAACTGTTGTGGGCTGAATAGGCAGACTTAAGGTATTGGAATAGTTTTTATGACATCACAAACACAACTGATTCAGTATGGGCCGTTTTTGCAGCAGCATCCAAACTTGGACTGTATGGACTGGGGAAGAAATACTGCATTTTTAAAATGTTTAAAACATCAAGAAACCACTCCTTTATTAAAAAAAATAAGCAAGGAAAAACAGTTTTATCCTGAAATGGGCCTTTTTTACACTCATAGATTAGATTAACAAGGGAATAGTTGATTCAGGTTTTTTGGGGAGAAACGTCTGTTTATTCACGTGTTAACTAGTGCTTTTGAAATGAGCAAAAGAAAACACTGCTTATTAAATACAGTAAAATCATTTTAGAGCTTATATTATCATGTATCTAGACATGCCCTTTAATTAGTGAATTAAGCTAATTAAAGGTGCACCCAGGCATTCGATTGCATATAATCTTGTATAATCTCCATGACCAATGTCGAGTGTCACCTAGAGGGGTATAAAGCCCCACAGCACTGGATTGCGTAACAGTGCAACTGCATTCTCTGGTATGATGACAGTACATACAACAACTTTGGGATGAGCTGGAGTGTTTGAGTGAGATCTAGAATCACTAATGCTCTCGTAGCTGAATGGAGCAAAGTTCTAACATCCATTCTAAAGCCTTCCTAGAAGAATATAGGTTGTTACTGCAGCAAAGAGGGGACAAACTCCCTATTAATACCCTTTAATTCAGAAGCTGGACAAGCAGGTATCTGCAAACTTTTGGACATACAGTATATGTAAGTGTCCCATGTGGACAAAAAACACTGAATCCATCCTTTGCTTTCTATCACTTTATAAAATGAGTAAACTAGTTTGTATGATTAAAAGTTTCACAGGTTTTAAAGGTTACACATCAGATAAAAGGAAACAAACGAGTGAGGCTCAAATGTAAAATACAGATGTTTAATTGTATTCCAAATGTGACTGAATGTTGTTAGCACCAGAAGTAACAACAGAAAAGAATGGGCGTGAACGTAGAGCATTATTAAACAGTAGTAAACAATAATAATGTTTATAACTATTCATCATCACAGTCTATTCTGTGGTACCCCTAATATTTCATGGCGGCTGCCTGGTGATTTGTTAATTAATTATCTGTTCTAGGTCAGTACAGTTAGTTTGTGGCTTTCTATGAAACAGTAATACTGTCAGTAATACTTTCTGATTATATTGTAACACGTGAGCACGGCCACATCTGCTCTTCTATGAGTGATTATCAGTGGGCGATTACAGTCAGTTACTTCTAAAAGTGTTACCAGCCAGCTGCACATGGCAGCACGACAGATGTTTGCCTTCCCATCAATTCAACAGACTACAGACTAAATAGAAGTTGTGTCAGGACCACTTGGAGACAAACGCCATGACAGGGCTGAGTTCCTCAGTGAGTTCTTCTATGAGTGAAGATACAGTTGATATGATGTTGTGTGTCAACTGTGATATCCTGCAAAAGTAACAATCATTGCTTATATGGACTTCCAGCTTAACGCACATCATCAGTCTTTAGAAAACGATCAGTTATGAATATTTCCTTTGGCCAACACCGTAGCATACTTACCAACTGATGTACTGGGCTGGTAACTGCGGGTCTTGTTTAGACCCTTCCTCTGTCACCAAAGACATCTTCATCTGCTTAAAGTTGGCTTCAATGTCCTTCTTTATAGGGGTCAGTGACAATATGTCATTGAGAGAATTAAGGACTTGCTGTAACATAAACATAGAACAGGTTATACATCTAAGAGCAACTGTTAAACTGTCCTAAAATGTCCAAAAGTTTGCAGACACCTGTTTGATTCATGTTCTTCTGAAATCAAGGGTATTAATAGGGAGTTTGCAGACTCTTTGCTGAAGTAACAGTATCTACTCTTCTGGGACGGCTCTAGATGTTATATTATTGCTGTGAGGATTTGATCGCTTTCACCCACAAGAGCATCAGTGATGTTAGTTACTGACGTTAGACTATTAGTTCTGAATCACAAATTTATATCTTGCTTATCTCAGAGGTATTGAATGAAGCGCCATCACTTCAGAGGATATAGTTCCACTAATCCATAGAACGATGACAGGGAGCATCATACCCCACTAGCCAACACTTTATATCTGGCATGGTGATCTTGGGCTTGTGTGGCTGTCATAGGGTGTCCTTTTCTAACGACAGTGCTGTTCTTTGGCGATTATACACTCCGGAAAAAAATTATTTTTTTAGTGGCTAAAAATTATTTTTTTAGTGGCTAAAAATCACTAGGCCGTCTTTGAAGGCCAAGAAGAGCCTGAGGGTTATCCTCTGATTTTAACATTACATATAAAAACGTGTAGGTTCACTGGTTGTATTGGATAGCAAATTAAATGGCTATATTTGTGCTGTAGATGCCTTAACGTTTGGATCACCACCACTGTATAGAAATCTGCGCTGGTACATTTCTTTACGAAAAAAACTATTTCATGTCAAGCTACTCTGAATGACCTTTTTAATAATGCAATGATTGTATTATGCAGAGAATTTTCAAAAATCGGTGGAATCCCCCTTTAAAGTAGCTGAATCCACTAAGTAGGAGTGGTGTCTGAATACTTGAGGACGTATAGTGCAACTGATATCTCTTGACATTTCACTCAAACCCATGCAATAAAAACATGAACTGAAGTAATAAACACTGAACTGTCTATTACTGTATTCACATCATGTAGTGACAAAACTATGAAAGCCAGTAACATGTACAAGGCAAAACAGATCAACTCACATATATAACAGCAAGCTGATGAGCGATATACTTGTGGCTCCCTAGGTGCTTCACATCATCTTCTAGCTGCTGACTCAGAACCAGCAACTGGTTCAGCCTGCCGAGGTGAGGGAAGTAGCCTGCAGACATGACATCAGTAAATACCCACAACACACAAAATGCTTTTTGTTCATCCAAATGTTATTCTTTATCTCTAGATATCTCTAGATTCATCACTGATGCAGCACCTCACCATCCAGAGGTGGCCTCTCCAGCATATACACAGGGCTGCCATGGATAATATAAACTTCTACTCGTGGGAACATGACAGACAATCCGGCAAAGTCCAAATAATCCTAGTTGAAAGGGGGATTTAATCCAAAGATTAGAGGAATACATGTACAGAATAATTGTACAAGATAACTAAAACAGTTACCTCCAACAGTGGTGCAGGTTTAGGCAGATGGTCCAGACACTGGTTCATCTGATCTATAATTTCTGCACCTATAAGCATAAGAAGAATGCTGCACATTTGCACTTAGTGATAATTGTCAATCGCAATTCCTGCTTTGCCATTTTATCATGTCTTAACCCATAGAACTGCCATTTGGTGGTAGGTTACCTTGTTTTCGGAAAGATTCTGATTCTTCAGGGCTTGTGTCTTCTTTTAGCTGCCCCTGAAACTGACAGAGATATTAAAGGGCCCATATCATGGGAAACTTTATTTTTGTTGCACTATTTGTGATGTCATAAAAATCAACTTATTTACATATATACAACTAGGGCAATCACAGTCATGAAATGTCAGCTGATGATTAATTGTTATATAAACAATTGCTATAAACAATTTAATTGCCTTTTGTTGTTCATTGTCTTCAGTGATTAAAGTAAAATCATAAAATTAGCCGACTAGCGATCTTGCTCCCTAGCTATGTTTACTTAGTAGCTAATGCAGGTTGCACTTTCCAGATTAGACACTATCACAAATGTCCACAGTTACACAGAATAAAATGTAGAGTCAAGTAAAGCTAATTCCTAAGAAACACTCTTTTAACAGCACACATGCAAAACACAATAAAATTAGCTGCACAGGTTACAAATAAACAAAAATATTTCTTGCACTGACCACTAAATTTTTTAGTCAGAAGTTCAAAATGTTCTTGTTCTCATGAATCGCATGATGTGTCTCAGTGAACACATTTATCAGTTTCTTTTATTTACATGTATTTGCCTCAGACCAACAAACCCAATTCATATTTTGCTTGCTGTGATATGAGTGTCAAATATAAGTAATCTGGAAAATTATTCTGATCATTTCAAATAACTGGCATTTAGGCAATTATGTGACAGGCCAATAAAGGTCTATTCAAACTAAGCAAGTTATAAATAGTGTGTCAACTGAGGCTAATTTTTGATTAAGGCCCAATACCGGGCAGCCAATCAAAACAGAGCTAATTTACATATAAAGGCACATTACCAAAAACAGCCTGTATAACGGTACCAAAACATGTTTGATGTCTAAAAGGGATAAATACAGGTTGTAAAATGGTCATGTAAAAATGAACGATGACTGTTTTTTGTACATAAAGCATGATGATAGTTAAAAGTGGAACACAGTGATAAAATAAAATACAAGAAAAAATGTAATAAGGTATGGACTTTTTAACACCTTTTTTTTTTACTGTTCAGACACTGAAGACAAAGACAATATATGTCCAGAAGCATCCAAACACTTCTAATTATTTCAGCTACTTTAAGGTGCCCACATTGCTGACAAAGATATATAATTCTGGGCATAGAGCTTGTATCTCCAAAGAAAAGCACTGTCAATAGAATATGACGCAGTGGAGCAGCCACACATGAGCCTAAGGTCACCATAGAGGGGTATAAAGTGGAAACGCATTCATTGGGAGTATCTCTGGGATGAGGTAGATTGATGTTTGTGATCCAGAATGAATCATCTAATATCAGCACCTGACCTCAGTAATGCTCTTGTGGCTGAATGCACCAATGTTCCAGCATATAGTGTAAAGCCTTCCTAGAAGAGTAGACGCTGCTACTGCAGCAAGGTGGCGGGCAAACTCCATATTAATACCCTTGATTCCAAAGAAACTTCAGATTTACAAGGTGTCTATAAGCTTTACACATATAGTGCCAGTCGCTATATGCAGAATCATAAACCTGAATTACCTGATGAACCTGAGCCCTGATGAGAAGGTCCAGCTGGCTGCAAAAGCACAGCATCTCCAGTGCTACCTGCTCAGGGCTCAGGTGGATGGGCATCAGGGGCTTCTTCACGAACAGTTCGACTGGAGGTAAACAAATGTATTACACTTTAACGTTTAACTTCCATAAGACATCAGTGTTTATTTGAATGATTAGGCCTTTTATAGCATCAGCTGGCGCAATAAATTAAACACGAGTCTAAAGTTGGCTTCCTATTCGCCATCTTCTTGTTCGAATTTTCCCGTTCCACCTTAAATGGTGCAGCAGTTACGTTCTCGCACCCAAGGCGTCTAAATGTAACTGCTGCACCATTTAAGGTGGACCGGGACAATTCGAATAAGAGGCTGGCGAAGAAGAAGCTGTCTTGAGCTCCGCATATTAAACCGACCCGAGATATATAAAAGCACACTAACCTTTGAAACGACTGTTGTAGCCACACGGCTGGCAAAGCGGCTCCGTTAAACTGACAGCTGCCATTTCCCAGGTTGAGATCTCGCCTTAGTGTGTTTGCTAACACCTAACGTTATTTAGGCGGGATTTTCACCCTCAGACGCGGCGGTGCTCTAGCATCATCAGCAGGGCTAATATCTTCTCCTGGGCTAATATTTTTGCTCACTGTCCGTGTCGTCCCCGAGTATACCGTCCAGAAGACATCGTGTATTTTATCAAACGTACAAGAATCACCAATTAGCCTCCGTGTGGAATGACGTAACCATGAAAACGCTTCAAATCCAGTGTTTTCCAGCTTGTGCGCGCTGATGGAGGAACACACCCTGCACCGAAGGAGAACGGGGGCTTTACTCCACTCAGTGCACATTCACACGCACTCTGTTTTCATTACGAGGCTCAAGTGTCAGCTTCTCATTCGATTTTTTCCGTTCCACCTTAAGTCTGGCAGCGGTATAGCAGGAGGGGTCTGGTCTCAGGCGCTAGAATACAACTTTTGCACCATTTAAGGTGGATAAGAAGCCAACTTCAGCTTCGTTTAAAGCTGTAGTGCCATGACAATATAAACAATTTCTCCTGAATATCCAGTCTTCTGTTTGGGTCTTCAGGGTTCTGAATGGCTGATTCATGATTCTCCAGAAAGCAAATAGGTCTGGGGCAAATCTGGTTTTCTTATGCATGTGTTGGTTGACTGCTGGGCAGATGTTAGTCATGTGGGCTGGATGCCATACAGCTGCCCACAGTTTTGCCTTGTGTCTATGTTTGTGGCCTAAGTCTGTCATGAATGCTGTGGGCCAACAACGTATATAACAATGAGAGGCAGGACAGCAGCACCAACATCTCATCTTACCAAATGAGTCTTTTGTGATTGTCTTGTATGAATCAATCTTATTTTGTAAAAGTCTAATGGAATGATGTCAATGCCCTAGCACAGGTGCTGCACTGTTAGTTATAGGCAAATAGCAGAAACATGAATACAACCAACAGTCCAGCTCCCAGGCTGGGAAGCCTTTTGACTTGTTTAGTAAAAGTCCTTAGGAAAAATGCCTAAGTCTAGTGGAGCCTAGATTCAAGATGCTCCACTTCCATGCTCCCATAGGTCATCATTAAACTGCATCTGAACAACACAAACATATATATATATATATATATATGTGTGTGTGTGTGTGTGTGTGTGTGTGTGTTAACAGAGAAATTATAAAAAAATCACTAATATTAAATAACATTAAAAACATGAATGAACAAGTTTAAATTGTCCTGGGGCTGTTTAAAAGCCTGGAGGTGGTCCTCTTGGTCCAGAAAACACAGGTGCTGGAGTCTCGAGGACTTGGGCATGACTGGAGTCATGAACCTGGAAACAGCCATTGGAGTCCATAGTGACAATCCTAAACATCCTGGACATCTCAGTTTGCTGCAAAGAACAAACAGAGAATAAAACGTATGAAAATGCAGTATATTTAGAAAAAGTCATTCTAACTGCAAAAAACACAGAGGAAGTACTAACCAGTAAAACATCCTGCGTTGAAGACTTGGATGATTCATGGCACAGGTAGAACTTTGCCTCAGTGACAGATTTTCCAGTGTACTAAATGAACAGAGGACATGGTGATGAACAACAGCAGCACAATGAGACAAACTGGTTGAAAGAACGTTACAGTCCAAGTGAGTTCATAGCTTTACCATGACACAGTTCACAGCATTGACTATTGCAAAGTAATGAGGAGGGAGCTATGAATTCAATAAAAAACATTAAAGGAAAAAGACTGTAGAACATCACATAGAAAGAAACAGTGAACTTATTCCAATGACTTAGCCTTACCTCCAGTGAACGGACATGATAAAAGTCATTGCTGAGCACCCAACAGTGCTCAGACTCCAGCCTTCTGTAGATTGCCTCATAGTGGAGCTTCACCTCCACCAGCTGCAAGAATTATATTGAAAAACAAAATGCAATAAAAACAACAACAACAATAACAATAATAATAATAATCTCTTTTAAAATAAAATCTTTACTGTAGCCTTTGAGCCCTGCGATGGACTGGTGACCTGTCCAGGGTGTATCCTGCCTTCTGCCCATTGACCACTGGGATGGGCTCCAGAACCCACCGTGACCCTCAGTGAGAAGCGACTTAGAAAATGTGTGTGTGTGTGTGTGTGTGTGTGTGTGTATAGCCTTTGACAGTCATTCTACAACCATCAGTGACTAAAGTTTGTGTATGTATTATAAACAAAGAAAAACTGAAGAAACCTTTCTGTAGTCACCATCTGGAATAGATGTAAGCAAACACTTTGTTTGCTCTGTCCAGATCTCAGCAGTGCTGGTGTAGGAATGGGTGAAATAGAAAATAAAATATTTAAGGAAGGCAGTTTTATCAAGCAGGGACAAAGAAAAAAATACTTTTTGTCCTTTTCATTTATACAATGATTCTAAGTTTTGATTCTTACCCAAATTCTTGCCCGTGGCCCAGAAGAAACTGGCGGAATAAATGGCAGCTGTGGCCAGCTCTGCCCAGAAATCTCCTACAGCAAAGACAAGGCGTGGAAATACGCTTAATTAGACTAGTGACATTTGTGAAGTTTCAAATAAGAACATTTATCCTCATCATCTTTAGTCATTTCAGTGTGTTGGGTAAGAAAGACTACCTCTGGGACGGAGACACGGATGAGTGAACAGATGTCCTGCTCCTGAGCCACCAATCCTAAAAATCTTTCAATAAACTAATAATGAAAAATTTGTGCAACATAAACAAGTAACTCCAACAAAGTCTCATGAATAAAGGTAGTGATGCAAATGTTTTAGCAATTGATTACAAAGATATGATGAAAATTCATAATTATACCAAGATCCCAGAGTGATGCACTGAGAAAGTCACTGCTTTACTCTCCTGTTTTGAAAAGAAATCATTTACAAACTGCCTTCAATTCTTTGAAAAGGGATAAAGTTTTCGTTCCAGAGTAGTTGAGTGTGATCTTGATCCTCGTTGGCATCATATTCACTTCTTATTCGACTTTTTCCGTTCCACCTTAAATGATACACCAGTTACCTTAGTGACACTCAGGTGCCAGGATGTAACTGCAGCACAGTTTAAGGTGGATCAAAACATTTTAATAAAAAATCTGGTGATTAAGAATCCAGCTTCAGCTTCATCCTCTTTCACACAACATTCTGTGAAAATGCTGTTCATTTAAGGTTTTCTTTTTGTTCCTAGTGCTGTTTCTGTTCTGTTTACCTTCATGACCCTAAATGTATTAACGAGTCGGAATGTTTTTATTGTGAGAAATTTGTGCTCACAGTGACTGGAGAGCAGAGCTGTTTAAAGTTGCTTTTTAAAATCTGTGAAAAATAAAATTATCAGCAAACAATTGTATTTCAGTGACTTCATTTCCCTCAAAAAGGACATTCAAATTTTTAATTTTAAAACATTTTTGTATTTTCTTTCTCTTTCGCCTTTCTCCATTCTGCTGTGTGGGTGTGGACCACAGCAGACTGACTGACAGCCTCTGCGTCAAATGTCTCCACCTGGATGGGCTCAGGCAGACTGTAACTGCTGCACCATTTAAGGTGGTGCGAGAAAATACAAACAAAAAGCTGACAAATAAGAAACTGAGTTCAGTCTCGTATTGTTAACTGTTCATTTGTAACTCCAAAATATAATAAAGAAATGCACCGTTTTATTTTCCACAGTGTTGGTTGGAAAATCCAGAGTGTATTGAGTCCAATGCAGAGTGTGTGAAGTGTAGGAGCATCACTTGATTTCACAACTCATGAATATGCACTATAAAGTAGCTTATGATTCACTGTAGTTAAGTCTGAGATCACACCAAATAAAGCGTCATTTCTAAATAATGGTTTGGGGAAAGTGTACTGAAAAATAAAATGTTTAGAGGTTTAGAGGCAGATGTATGAAGATAATCACATACTTCAAGTCAAGTCAGCTTTTATTGTCAATACTACAATATGTACAGGACAGTGTATTGAAATTGTGTTACTCTCAGCCTGGTGGATGAAGCGGCCCCCAGTCTGCTGGTCCTGGCCCGGAGACTCCGCAGCCTCCTCTCTGATGACAGCAGGCTGAAGAAGCTGTGTAGTGGGTGAGTGTGATCACCTGCCATGCAGAGGGGAGCAGTATGTCTCTTGGAGGGAGGGGAGGGAGGTGCCAACGATCTTCTCAGCTGCTCTCACGATGCGCTGGAGTGTCCTACTTCCTGCTATATCATTTTGAGTAAGGAGGAAAATATTGTGCTGGGCCTTTAAAGCTGCTAATTAAACAAGCTCAAGCTACTCAAACTCAGACTCTCACTTTTACACTCGCCAACGCCAGAGAGTCTTTCGAGATGATTACGATGAAAAACACGGAGTCGAAGAGTCGACGCCGACTGCCAGACGTGTTTGATTCGAAGAATCGGTTCTTTTGGAATCGACTCCGCATCACGTTTGGTTACTGTGGTACGTTTTGCCATAAAATACAAGCTTTCCGGTAGCTTTAGGCTAAAGTCAGATGACATTACCAGCTCTCACAAAAGGAACAACCGACAAAAACAGTGTCATATTTAAATAATAACAGAGCCAGAAACATTTCCAATGTTCACTCCTCACACAGTTAGCCAAGTTAGCCAGCTAGCGCATCTCCCTACTGGGCAAATGAGACACCGGTCCAGAGCTGCTCTGTAACGAACAAACCGCTTACAGGCCGTTGTATGACTGTGTTCAAAAATATGGAAAAAAGGTACATGTTTGGGCTGGTCAGTAGTATCTGACCAGCACTTGATGTTTTCATTAGATGCACTTGTCCAAATGGAGGAGCACTCCCACTGCAGCTGTAAAACACTAATATAAAACATGATCCACATATTTCATTTACAAACTTCCTACATGCTGATATATCATCCACACAATATAAGCCAATACTGCATCTATACAACAAAGTCTAAACACTATCAGCAATGAAAAGGACATTAAGCAGCATTAAAATAAATGTATATACCAAAAAACGCTGCACAGACACAACAACAAATTAAAATGTTTATTCAACAGTAATAAAGACAGACAGAAGTACAAGCTACTTTTTTTACCTCAGATTCAAATGCAGTCATAATAAAATACGGCTTATTTAGAAAGTCTGCCACAACCTTGACAGTATTGAATGTGACCAGTTTAATGAGAGAGGTCAAAGTTATGACATAAAAAAAGACATTAAATAGTGTCATAATAAAGAATACTTTGCCAATATCAACACAGTATTGATATCCTGCAATATAAAAAAATGAATAAAGTTTTTTGCAAACTGCTTTGTTTCTTAAAGGTAGACATTAAAATAACAATAAAAAATGTACAGTTGAAGGTAAACAATCCTATTTTTTCCTAATTTCAAACTTTTAAGAAGTGCATCGAACAAAAATAAATCTTCCTCTTTTCTGAAACAAGTCCTGAATTTATAGAAGTATGCATGGTACTCTCAAGAAGTACAGTCTCAGATGCACGGTCCTTCATCCTTCATTCGTTCACATATGCTATGTATATGAAAGAAAACCAAAAGGTGTTCCATCACATTTTCTCTCCCTTTAATGACATAATTTTGTACACCTGAAGAAAATATTCAGTGGCTGTAAAATATTCAGTTGTCCATACAGCAAGCAAAGGCAATATTCTCAGCTTAGACTGGAGAATTCAGTCTTGCTGAATTTAGTTCTTTTATGGCCGTCCACCGGGGTTCAGCGTGAGATTAGCCATGAGTTCATGAACAGAGGCAAATATGGTGCATTCTCCTAAAAGAGAAGATTTAGACATTACACATGTATTTGTCAAATCTTGGTCTAAACGCACTAAAAGGACAAAGCAAAATAAACATTAAGTGAAACAATGTATACAGCAGTGTTTCCCAACCCTGGTCCTAGAATCCCGATGCCCTGCACATTTCAGTGCTTTCCTTGCTTTAACATGCCCACTTCAACTCAGTTAAGGGGTTGTTGAATTGGATGATGTGTGCTGACAGCAGAACAGACAAAACAGGGAACCTCCAAGTCCAGGGTTAGGAAACACTTATAGACAGTAACCAGCTACTTGTGAATACTAAAGCTTTAGAGTTTGTTTACCTGGTCGGGCTGGGTGGTGCTCATTGAACCTCCTGAGGATGGAGCTGACCATGAGTGCAGCAGCACCAGAGGAGCTGTGCTGGCGGGGGATATCAGCTTGCTGCGTTAGCCCTGTGGCCATGTCATACACAATGGGCACAATGATGCTGATGGGCTCCTGAGGCACTGGTAGCCTCTGTGTCAGCTGGAGCTGTGGACCAACAGTGTGGTTACTCAGGAGCTTTAAAGATTGATCAAAAGTCTGTTCATCTTCAATTTTATGTATAGAAATCAATATATATCTACCACAATAATAATAATAATAATAATAATAATAATAATAATAATAATAATAATAATAATAATAATAATAATACATTTTATTTATAATGCACATTACATTTGAAGCAAATCTCAAAGTGCTACAAAGTAAAATCACCAGTATAAAACGGCATAAAACCAAGCAAGTTCATTAAGAATCATATGTTCTGCTAAAAAGAAATGTTTTTAACCATTTTAAAAAAACTCTCAATTGTCTGTGCTGCCCTCAAATTGTCAGGGAGGGTGTTCCATAAACAAGGTGCAGCGGAGCAAAAAGCCCATCACCCAAAAAAAATCACCCATGGTGCTGAGCTGTACATAATGTCTTGATCAGGCTCCCAAATAAACTGTACCTGAATGTTTAAGGTCCCCCTTATGCCTTGAAAACCTACTTCTTACATTTTTTGCTTTATTGCTCACCACACGTAACTCACAAATAAGGAATGCTGCAGAAAGTCTAGAAAAATCTACGAGGAGATATTTTATAACAATGTGATCAATAAGAGTTACTCTCTTCTTAACAAAGAAAAGAAATCTCAAAATTGCTGTTAAAAAAAGACAAAAGTAATTTATTAGATAATTATTAATAAATGATATATAATTATTATGTACATTGTATGTACAAGAATATACACACAACTTATCATATTTTCTGCCTTAAAGGTTGGTTCATACCATGACTATACTTACAAAGAAAAGCATCTTGGTCTTGAGCACTACAGCGATGGTTCCTGGAGGGGCAATAGGAGGGGCGCTGGGAGGGATGGTCAGACAGAACTGAACATTCCATTTAAGCTGGGCTGCCTGATCAGGGAACTACAAATGCACAAACGAGCAGGGTTAAAGAGAAACCACCATGAGAACACATGCTAAAACTACCCTCCCCATTCACTCTTGTTTTTTTACTTACCAATTCAAGCTTCATAATTCGAACACAGTCTCTGAGGATGTTGGTAGGAGCCCCCAGCAGCTTTGTAAAGGCATTTAGAGTGTTGTACTTGAAGGGTGGGCCTGCAACCTGAAACAAACATGATATAAGAAATTACTTGCTTCTCTCAGTATTTTAGCTGTTAAGATTTTCTAAAAATACCTAAGCTTTCTCAAACATGATGGATTCTGTTTTGCATGACTAGAATGGAATGTAATACTACTGGTATGATTATATTCTTAAAGCTTCATACCAACCAAATTTATTTAATGATATGTCTGCAGTTATCTAGACTATAATCCCTTAAAACTGCTTCATCTACATGTACTCTCCTCTGTTGGAAAAAGGCTTTAAAAGTTGGAGGGAACTCTTCACTTACCCTGGTTTCAAAAAACTTTTCCAGGACTTGAAGTT